>NW_028261384.1:140870136-140967890 GCF_051295495.1 Thamnophis sirtalis | reverse complement strand
CCATTCTATTCTATGTTCTATTCCATGTTCTATTCCATGTTCTATTCTGTTCTATTCCATTCTATTCTATGTTGTATTCTATTCTATTCTATTCTATGTTCTATTCTATTCTATGTTCTATTCCATGTTCTGTTCTATTCCATTCTATTCTATGTTCTATTATGTTCTATTCTATGTTCTATTCTATTCTATGTTCTATTCTATTCTATGTTCTATTCCATGTTGTATTCCACGTACTATTCTATTCTATTCTATTCTATGTTCTGTTCTATTCTTTTTTTTGTTTTGTTTTGTTTCGTTTCAAAAGTTTTATTTCTTTTAAGGCAAACATTTCATCATTCCTCAATCAGTAAGACATCGAAGTACGATTTCTTGTATATCAAAATAATTCTAGTTTACCACCAAATTCTTGTCTAGCCTAATATATACCCCTCCCCCCCCCTCTCCCCCAACCCCCCTCCACCTTCCTCCCCCCCCCGACTTCCCAGAACCCGTACACGGTATGGATTTCTAACAAACACAGTCTAAAATCTATTGAGATGTTCTGTTCTATTCTATGTTCTGTTCTATTCTATGTTCTATTCCATTCCATTCTATGTTCTATTCTATTCTATTCTCTTCTATTCTTGTGGCAAGCTGTTCCACTGGTTAATTGTCCTCACTGAAAGGAAATTCCTCCTTAGTTCTAGGTTGCTTCTTTCCTTGATTAGTTTCCACCCGTTGCTTCTTGTCCTGCCCTCAGGTGCTTTGGAGAATAGGTGGATCCCCTCCTCTCTGTGGTAACCCCTCAAATACTGGAAGACTGCTACCATGCCCCCCTCCCCTTGGTCCTTCTTTTCATTAAACTAGACACACCCAAATCCTGAAAACGTTCTTCGTAGGTTTCTAGAAGCAAACAGAATTTGATGCAGTGTTGAGGCCGGAACGATGGGCTACCAGCTCTGAGGGTGGTTTCTTCATATGTTTTACTCTCCAGTCCTCTAGTCCTCTTGGTTGCTCTTCTCTGCCCTCTTTCCAGAGTCTCCACACCTATTTTTATGTTGTGATGACCTGGGAGTTAAAGTCCACAAATATTAAAAGTTGCCCAGGTTGGAAACTCTTGCATCCTAGAGGAAGCAGGGGGGGGGGGGTATTCTTGTGGGCCAGGTACCTTTGTAACACCTGAAGGGTGACCTACAAGAGCCCATCTCCTTGGTTGTGGGTCTGTGTGCCATGCGGAGGTGACTTGGGGACACTTCACAGTTGTTTCTCAGTTTCACAAAGTTTTGTGTCTGGCAAAAGGGCTCCCTCTCCTGTCCAGATTGGGTATTGCCAACACTCTGGTTTCCCCTTCCCCACTTCACTTGCTTTTTGCATTGTTGATGGTCCTTTTTTGTCCAAGAAGATTTGGGGATCCTCCCGTCCCACCGACATTGCGGTGGAGGCATTGCAACAATTTGCTTAACAACCAGGGCAAAAACAGAAAAGAAAGAAAGAAGGATCTTTTTTTAAAAAATAAATAAATGTTTATTTCCATTTCATTCCATACAATCACATGTATACTGTGCATAACCAGGGCATATAACATTGAATAATAAACACAGCCCTCCCTTTAATAGACACTACCCCCCAAAATACAAACCCAATATACCACCTTGACCCACCATACACCCTCTTTCACCCCCCTCCAACTTTCGTTCTTCCTTCCAACATTCCCCTCTACTTCCTACTTCCCCTCCCCCTCTATCACTCCTCTCTCCCAATACATTCCCTCCCTTCCTTCTCCTCCTACCTCCAATCCTCTCTCCCACCTTCTCTACGCCTCTAAGAAAGAAAGAAGGATCTTGACAGACTTGAACCCTGGGCCCTATCTAACAAAATGGAATTAAACGTAGAGAAAAGTCAAGTCTTACACTTAGGCAAGAAAAATCCAAAAGGACACATATAGACTGGGTGAAACCTGGCTTAATAGCAGTCACTGTGAGAGGCATCTTGGAGTCTTAGTGGACAACCAGCTAAATAGGAGCCAGCTGTGTGCAGCAGCCGCCAAAAAAGCCAATGCAATCCTAAGTTGCATTAACAGAGGGATACAATCAGGATCAAGGGAGGAACTAATGCCACTCTATAAAGCCTTAGTAAGGCCACACCTAGAGTACTGCATCCAGTTTTGGTCCCCACACTATAAAAAAAGAGGTTGAGACTCTGGAAAGAGTGCAGAGAAGAGCAACCAGGATGATGAGGGGACTGGAGGCTAAAAGATACAGTTGCAGGAACTGGGCCTGGCTATTCTAGGGAAGAGAAGGACCAGGGGAGACAGGAGAGCATCTTCCAATATTTGGGGGGGCTGCCACAGAGAGGATGGGGGTCAGGCTATTCTCCAAAGCACCCCAAGGCCAGAGAAGGAAGAATGGATGGAAGCTGACCAAGGAGAGATTCAACCTGGAAATAAGGAGGAATTTTTCTGACAGTGAGAACCATCAACCCATGGAACAGAAGTTGCCTTCGGAAGTTGTGGGGGTTTCATCCCTGGAGGCTTTCAAGAAGAGACCGGACTGCCGTCTGTCAGAAATGGCATAGGTTCTCCTGCTTGGGTGGGGGTTGGACTAGATGACCTCCAAGGTCCCTTCCAGCTCTGTTATTCTGTTAAAAAAGTACAATTCAGGCATGACTCACTTTACAACCAAGGGTTATTTTCATCCTTACTGGGGGTCGTAAATCAAGGACTAACCGTGCGGCCACAACGGAACCCAAAATTCATGTTTGCCCACTGAAACAGTCGCTAAGTGAGTTTTGCCCCATTTCACGCATTTCCTTGCCACGGTTGTTAAGTGAATCCCTGCAATCGTTAACTCAGGGGCACAGTTGTTAAGCGAATCCGGCTTCCCCCATTGACTGCTCATCGGAAGGTCGCAAAAGGAAATCACCCACCCTCCCCCACCCCACCCACCGATCCTGGGGATGCTGCAATGGTCGTAAAGTCTGAAAAACGGTCCTTTTTTCAGTGCCGTCGTAACTTTGAGCGGCCCCTCAATGGGACTGTCATAACCCGAGGACTTGCCTGTGTATGGCATTGGTTGGTTGGTTTTTAAATAGCTTTTATTAAGCATTTTCAAGTTTAAAAAGAAGAAGAGAAAAAATACAAAGACAAAGACAAAACAAGTGAAAACACACAAAAAAACCATATAATATGCTTTTATAGCTGTAAATTTATGGCATTTGATTCTCTCTCTTTCATTCTCTCTCTCTCTCTTTTCTCTCATTCTCTCTTTCTCTCTCTTTCTCTCTCATTCTCTCTCTCTCTCTCTCCCCCCAGCAACCTGGAAGGATTCCTGGAGGAATTTGCCGACATCTCCAAGGAAGATCAAATTAAGAAACTCCACGACCTCCTGGGTCCTCACATGTTACGTCGCCTCAAAGCCGACGTCTTCAAGAACATGCCGGCCAAGACGGAGCTGATCGTCCGGGTGGAGCTCAGCCCCATGCAGAAGTACGGGGCAGGGTTGGGGATTGGGGTGGGGGGGTGTTTGGGGGCAGAGGAGCCCCGAGTCCTTTCCGTGGGTTGAGGGTTTTTTAGGTCTCCGTGGAGATGATTCTCCATCCTCTCCATCCAGGTCACCGTTGTCCCCAAAGGCTTTTCTCTCTTCTTTCTTCTCTCTCTCTCTCTCTCTCTCTCTCTCTCTCTCTCTCCTCTCCTCTCCTCTCCTCTCCTCTCCTCTCTCCTCTCTTTTCTCTCTCTCTCTTTCTCTCTCTCTCTCTCTCTCTTTTCTCTCCCTCTTTCTGTTTCTTTTTTTCTCTCTTTCTGTGTCTCTCTTTTTCTTTTTTCTCTCCCTCTCTTTTTCTCTCTTTCATCTCTCTTTCGCTTTCATTCCCTCTCCCTTTCTATCTTTCTCTTTCTTTTTTATCTTTTTCTCTCTCCCTCTTTCTGTCTCCTTTCATCTCTCTCTTGCTTGCTTTCTCTCTCTCTTTCTGTCTCTCCATCTTTCTCTTTCTCTCTTTTTCTCTCTCCCTCTTTCTCTCTTTTCTCTCTTTTTCTCTCTCCCTCACCTCCCACTGGGTGAACGATCTCCCCATCTAGTTATGGGATTTTCCCCCCCTTCCATAAAGTTATTATATCTGCTTCTGTGAGTATGTAGATTATAGCACCTTTTCTTACGTAATTTCCTTTCCCTTCTTATTTTTTCCCCCTCTAACTCTCCTTTTCCCCCAAATCAGGAAATATTATAAATATATCTTGACTCGCAAACTTTGAAGCTCTGAACTCCCGCGGGGGCGGGAACCAGGTCTCCTTGCTCAACATCATGATGGACTTGAAGAAATGCTGCAATCATCCCTACCTCTTCCCCGTCGCGGCGATGGTACGTTTGCCAGCCCAGCGGGTGCCAGGGGAGTTTGGAACTCGGCCCCTTAGCCTTGCATCCATAGAAGGGGGATACTTGCAGCTCAGGGTCGGGCTCCTTGGGGGGGGGGACTCTGAGCTTTGTGCTTTTCTTGCAGACGTTTCGTAACCCAACTAGGTAACATCATCAGTTCTAGAAGGGAAAGGGGGTTCACGAAGTGGAGGGGGGAGGAGGAGGAGGAAGACTATGGGGTCCTTGGTGTTTTCTGAGCTTGCTTGTTTTCTTGCAGATGTTTCGTGACCCTGCTAGGGAACGTGGTCAGTTCTAGAAGGGAGGATTTATGGGGTGGAGGAAGAGGGGAGAGGAGGAGGAGGACTGTGTGGTCCTTGGTGCTCTCTGAGCTTGGTGGTTTTCTTACACACATTTCATGACCCAGCTAGGGAACGTTGTCAGTGCTAGAAGGGAGTGTGGAGAGGAGGAGGAGGAAGGGGAGGATTGTGGGATCCTTCGTGCTCTCTGAGTTGGGCTGCTTTCTTGCAGACGTTTCGTGACTCAACGAGGGAACATCATCAGTGCTGGAAGGGAGTGGGATGTGTGCAGTGGGGGAAAGATAAGGGAGGGAGGGAGGAGGAGGAGAAGATGGAAGAGGAGGAGGATTCTGGGGTCCTTGGTTAAACATCTGTAAGAAAACCACCCAGTTAAGAGACCACCAAGGACCCCAAAGGACTCATTGTCCTCCTTCCTTCCTTCCTTCCTTCCTTCCTTCCTTCCTTCCTTCCTTCCTTCCTTCCTTCCTTCCTTCCTTCCTTCCCCTCCTCCTCCTCCTCCTCTTCCTTCTCCTCCTTCTTCTTTCCCTTCTTCTTCTTCATCTTCCTCTCTCCTCCTCCTCCTCCCTCTTCTTCCTCTCTCCTCCTCCTCCCCATAAATCACACCCCTTTCAAGTGCTGATGATATTGCCTCGCTGGGTCCTGAAATGCCTGCAAGGAAACAACCGCCCTCAAGAGATCCCCGAGTACGCCACGTTTAACCTTGGGAAGCCACGCAACAGAGCCTTGGTTGGCCAATCAGCTCCTTCGTCCAGTTCTCCGGGCTTTCCCTCCCTCCTCATCCAAAAACTTAAGGACCACACACACAGACACACACACACCGGTGTTATTTTCCGCAGGAAGATTGACCGCTGCTTCTGTCTTTTGTCCCGGCAGGAATCTCCCAAGCTGCCAAGCGGTGCCTACGAAGGTGGGGGGCTCATCAAGGCCTCTGGGAAACTGATGCTTCTGCAGAAGATGCTGAGGAAGCTGAAGGAGCAGGGCCACCGAGTGCTCATCTTCTCCCAGGTAAAAAAGGGGCTCAGGTGCGGATTGCCCTCTGTGTGTGTGTGTGGTGTGAGACAGCCTTGCCAGAAAAATCACAGCAGGCTCACTAGAGTGCTTGAGATCCTAGAAAGAGTGCAGAGAAGAAGGACCAGGGGAGACATGACAGCAGTCATGGGGGAGGAAGAGGAGGAGGAGGAAGAGGAGGAGGAGGAAGACGGGGGGGTCCTTGGTGCTCTCTGAACTTTATAGTTTTCTTGCAGACTTTTCACGACCCAACTAAGGAACTTCATCAGTGCTAGAAGGGAGCGGGATTTGTAGACAGGAGGAGGAAGAGGAGGGAGGAGGGGGGAAGGACTGTGGGGTCCTTGGTGGTTTTCTTGCAGACGTTTCACGACCCAGCTAGGTAACATCATCAGTGGTAGAAGGAAGTGAGGTTTGCAGAGAGGAGGAGGAGGGGAGGGAGAGGAGGAGAAGGAATGGAGGAGGAAGAGGAAAAGGACTGTGAGGTCCTTGGTGCTCTCTGAGCTTGGTGGTTTTCTTGCAGATGTTTCACGACCCAGCTAGGTAACATCATCAGTGGTAGAAGGAAGTGAGGTTTACAGAGAGGAGGAGGAGGGGAGGGAGAGGAGGAGAAGGAATGGAGGAGGAGGAGGAGGAGGAGGAGGAGGAAGAGGAAAAGGACTGTGGGGTCCTTCATTCTCTCTGAGCTTGGTGGTTTTCTTGCAGACATTTCATGACCCACCTAGGGAACATCATCAGTGCTAGAAAGAAGTGAGGATTGCTCTCTTGTTTATATACTTGTGGCTTGCTCTGCCGGTGTTGGTGTCAGTGGTGGGACGTTTCTCAGGGAAACCACCAAGATCACTCCTACCAACAACACTGACAGGGCACTATTATAAACAGAGAGCAAACCCCCTCCTTCCTTCTAGCACTGATGACGTTCCCTAGTTGGGTCCCGAAACATCTGCAAGAAAACCACCAGGCTCAGAGAGCATCGAAAACTGAGTTCCCCTCTTAAAGCTGCCAGGGTTTAGCCCCGTCTGTAAGCCAGCTTAGTTCTTTTTCTATTGCGACTTATTCTAACACCCCCCCCCCCATTTACCCCATTTGCTGAGTATTTTCCTTTCAGTTTCTCAATGGCAGCTTGGGTCTAGGTCAGAGGTCGGCAACCTTAAACCCTCAAAAAGCCCGTTTCCCACAGAAAAAAAAAAACACCGGGAGCCACAGAAACCCTTTTGACATCCAAAATGTTCCGAAATGGCTGTTTCTCTCTCTCTCTCTCTCTCTCTCTCTCTCTCTCTCTCTCTCTCTCTCTCTCTCTCTCTCTCTCTCTCTCTCTCTCTCTCTCTCTCTCTCTCTCTCTCTCTCTCTCTCTCTCTCTCTCTCTCTCTCTCTCTCTCTCTCTCTCTCTCTCTCTCCCTCTCCCTCTCCCTCTCCCTCTCCCTCTCCCTCTCCCTCTCCCTCCCCCCCTTTCTCTCATCTCCATCCGGATATTTTTCAGCAAACGCTGAGTGTTTATTCTGGAAATGCCTTGCAACGCATTCGGCTTTTTGTTGTTTGCCAAATTCTCACCACATATTAAGCCTACTGGCAAACCAGCCCCGTCAGCAGTGAAAGCAAACGAATCTGCCCACGTGCCATTCAACGCTCTGTTTCCTTCTAAAACGTTCCGTTTCTTGGATATCTCCACGGTTGATCGAAAAGCTCCATAAATCGCGTGTCCCACCTTGGCGGTTGTGACTAGAGAGTACATAGAATTATTTGATTGGCCGAGTGTGATTGGACGCACAAGACCAATGCCTTGTGTGTCCAGTCACCCTCGGCCAATTAAAGAATTCTGTCTATGGCTGTCAGCTCAGAGCTGATGGACGTTTCCTTCTCACCCGCCTTCCTGGGAGGATGGCAAAGAATGTATATCGGGTAGCATTCGCTTACCTTCCCTAGCGGTTCTCAAATGGGAGCGCATGCGCTTTGGCTTAAAAAAGGGCCTAAATGGGAAGCCATGGAGCCAGGGCAGATGGGCGGGGCCACCCGCGGCTTCCACTACTGGTTTGGGCGAACTGGTCCGAACCGGCAAAATACCACCATGTGTGTATCTGTGTGTGTGTGTATAAATATATGTGTGTGTATATGTGTGTGTATGTATGTATATATGTACGTATATATGTACATATGTATAAATGTAGATATGTATATTTGTGTTGCATTTGTGCTGATAAATAAATAAAGGGAGACTAGTATAGATCTATTTCAAGCTATTTAGCTCTCATCAGCTAGCCATACCCTTACTGGGAATCGAGCCTGGGCTGTATTACATATTTGGGCATACCAGGGGTTGGGACACAACACATACCTATTTCCCTGGCGTAGCTGATAAAGGAAGAGAGCCTGTGGCTTAGTGGCTAATATAACTGTCTGATATGTAATACAGCCCAGGTTCGATTCCCAGTTAAGGGTATGGCTAGCTGATGAGAGCTAAATAGCTTGAAATGGATCTATACTAGTCTCCTTTATTTATTTATTTATTTATTATTTATTTATTTATTTATCACACAAATTCAACACAAATGTAACAAAGGCAACAGTAAAAATATTGGGCTTTCTGTCATGATGGTCTCTTGTGACGAGCCGATAGACAGAGAAAGGAAGCAGTAGGCTTCCTCCCATAATTGGGGCATACCAGGGGTTGTGACACAACACACATATGTATATATGATGTACATATGTATGTATGTATGTATATGTATGTATGTATGTATGTATGTGTATGTACGTACGTACGTGTGTGTGTGTGTGTGTATGTATATGTATGTTTGTATGTATGCATATGTATATGTAGATTATGTTTTCGTAGATTTTCACGGGTGTAGGGATGCTGGTCTTGTTGTATTCGGGTCTTTTCCCATGTAAGATTGAGATTGTCTTGGCGACGTTTCAGCGAAGTCTCACTCGCCATCTTCAGGCTGGTGTTTTCGGCTTAAAGCGTGGTCAGAGCTACCTTAAAGCTACAGGACATGAAATTGATTTTGAAGGAACCAAATTAATCTCCAAAACTGAACACTTCAACAAGAGAATAATTATGGAAGCCATCGAAATAGAGAAACACCCCCACAACATGAATAAACGTGACGATGCCTCCCGCCTACCAGAGATCTGGAAACCAGCCCCAGTCAACAAACGAGGCCCACCCACCACCCAGGCCGTTACAACACGAAAAAACAACGGACACACAGCCAGCACCAATCAGCACCAGTCTACCAATCATGATACAACCACACAACCAATCAATCAATTTATTGAAACAAAGCCAGCACTCCTCACCCCCCTCCACCAAGATTTTAGAAAACTGGCAGCTCCAACCATGCTTTAAGCCGAAAACACCAGCCTGAAGATGGAAGTAAGACCTCTCCGAAACTTTGCCAAGACAATGTCAGTCTTACACGGGAAAGACCTGAATACAACAAGGCCAGCATATGTATGGATGTGTATATATAAATATATGTGTATGTGTGTGTGTGTGTGTGTGTTGCATTTGTGCTGATAAATAAACAAAGGGAGACTAGTATAGCAATAGCAGTAGACTTATATACCGCTTCATAGGGCTTTCAGCCCTCTCTAAGCGGTTTACAGAGAGTCAGCATATTGCCCCCAACAATCTGGGTCCTCATTTTACCCACCTCGGAAGGATGGAAGGCTGAGTCAACCCTGAGCCGGTGAGATTTGAACCGCTGAACTGCTGATCTAGCAGTAGCCTGCAGTGCTGCATTTAACCACTGCGCCACCTTGGCTCTAGTATAGATCTATTTCAAACTATTTAGCTCTCATCAGCTAGCCACACCCTTACTGGGATTTGAACCTGGGCTGTTTTTACATGTTAGGCAGTTGTATTAGCCTCTAAGCCACAAACTCTCCTCCCTTATCAGCTGAGCCAAGGTAATGATTAAGTGTTATGTCAAAGCACCTGGTGTGCCAAATATGGGAGGGAGCATATTGCTTCCCTTTTGCCTTTCAGCTCTACTCTAGGAGCCTTCCAGGCAGAAAACCATATATGTATATGTGTGTTTGTGTGTGTATGTATGTATATATGTGTACCTGTACGTGTATGTGTGTGTGTGTGTGTGTGTGTGTAGTGAGGACGTTCATTCCACTCGCTGCTTCCAGGAGAAGCTGCAGAAACATCTCTGCATTTTGTAATTTATCAAGAAATATGCCTCGCTCTCGCCTGAAGTGGCCAGGGCGATTCTGAATTGCTCTCGAGCGTATTCCTGCTCCGTTCTGATTAATCTTGGCTTTTCGGCTCTCGCATGGGTGATTTGTGGTTAAGTGGAGAGTTATTCTGGCTTCTTTGCATTGTTAAAGGATGATAGCAGACGGATTATGAATTGTAAGGGCTTAGTAAGGCCACACTTGGAATAGACAACCAGGTTTGATTGCCACAATGTAGAAATGAAATGGAAACTCTGGAAAGAGTGCAGAGAAGAGCAACCAAGAGGATTAGGGGACTGGAGGATAAAACATAGGAAGAACGGTTGCAGGAACCGGGGATGTCTAGTTTAATAGAAAGAAGGACCAGGGGAGACATGATGGGAGTCTTCCAATATCTCAGGGGTTGCCACAAAGAAGAGGGAGTCAAGCTATTCTCCAAGGCACCGGAGGGTAGAACAAGAAGCAATGGGTGGAAACTAATCAAGGAGAGAAGCAACTTAGAACTGAGGAGGAATTTCCTGACAGTTAAAACAATTAATCAGTGGAACAGAAGTTGCCTCCAGAAGTTGTGGTTGCTCCAACACTGGAGATTTTGAAGAAGAGTCTGGACAGCCACTTGTCTGGGATTGTACAGGTTTTCCTGCTTGAGCAGGGGGTTGAACTAGAAGACCTTTGAGGTCCCTTCCAGCTCTGCCCATTTCCTGGAAAAACTTGCTGCCTATTTTACGAAGTTATAAAAAAGTTTTTGAAACAGCAGTTATAGGCAGTCCACCACTTACGACCATGATGTCCTGTTGCTAAGTGAGACCGCGGTTAGGTTGAGTGGCCCGATTTGGCGGCCTCTTGTGATGGTTCCGTTGCTAAGCGCCTGGATTCTGATCACGTGACTATGGGGATGCTGCGAGGGCCCTCAGTGTGAAAAACGGTCGTGAGTCCCTTTTTCCAGAGCTGTTGCAACTTCGAACGGTTACTAAACAAGCCGTCGTAAGTGGAGGACCGAGGGTGCTTTCCTTTTTCTCGAGACGTTCGACTTTTGGAGAAGCCGAAACGGGGCCGTGTTCTCATGGCCGTGAGGTTTCACACCTGCCTTCTTCCCCTTCTGACTTGAGTCTCGCTGACGTGTGTGTGTGTCTGTTTTTCCCAGATGACCAAAATGCTGGACCTGCTTGAGGACTTCCTTGACTACGAGGGCTACAAGTACGAACGGATAGACGGCGGCATTACTGGAGCCTTGCGCCAAGAAGCCATAGATAGATTTAACGGTGAGTTCAGAGGCCACAAAGTACCAAAAAGGGACTTGGTAACTCAGGGGCTAAAACGCCCAGCTTGTCGATCAGAAGTTCGGTGGTTTGGCGGTTCGAACCCCTAGTGCCGCGTAAACGGAGGGAGCTCCCGTGACTTGTCCCAGCTTCTGCCAACCTAGCCGTTCGAAAGCAGGTAAAAAATGCAGGTAGAAAAATAGGAGCCACCTTTGGTGGGAAGCGAACAGCGTTCTGTGCGCCTTCGGTGTTGAGTCACGCCGGCCACATGACCACAGAGACGTCTTCGGACAGCGCTGGCTCTTTGGTTTTGAAACGGAGATGAGCACCGCCCCCTAGAGTTGGGAACGACTAGCACATATGTTTACCTTTACAAAAGCCACTTGAGGTGATTACCTGTGTTTCCCCCCAAATAAAACCGGGTCTTATTTTGTTTTGGGCCCCAAAATAAGCCCTAGGAGGGAGTGTCTTATTTTCCCCATGTACCCACTTCTTCTGCTTGTTCCCAGTGGGGCAGGAGGCCCTGCAATGCAGGAGAGGATAGAGCTGCCCATTGCCCCCTCACCGGCTTACCACAGGGCCCCCACAGCCAAGTCACCTACACCTTGACATCTGTCTCATGGCAGTGATTCCCAAAAGCCCCATCCAGCAAGACCCTGCGTAGCCGTCGGCCCACTTCCGCTTGCGGAGCAGGAGGCCAAGCGACAGACTGGTGCCGCCAGGTGAGGTGGGGGCACTGCAGCTGCCTCACACGCCCCGCGCCAGCCTACCTCAGAGGCCATCCACGCCCAACGTCTGCCTCGCGGATGTGGCACCCAACACACCGCTCAGCCTCCGTTGCGGCCACCAGCAAGCAGGAGTGGGTTGGCGGCCACGTGGACTCCTGCATGTGGATAGCCTGACTGTGGGGGCCCTGAGGTTGGTGTGGGGCACGTGGGACGGCTCCACCGTCTAGCGTCACCTCGTGGCCGTGTCCATGCGAGCAACCGAGTGGAATGGACGGGCGCCGCCGCAGGTTCTTAAGCGTGGGTTATTTTGGAGGTAGGGCATGCAAAACACATGCTAGGGCTTATTTTTGGGGATAGGAGACAGGAGACGGCCTTTGTGTTTTGAAATTCCTCTCCCTTTCTTGGCTGCAGCAAGCAAGCAATTTCCAACAGCGTTCCAAATATTCAATATTTCACCTTGGGGGTGGTGGTGTCTCTCCCCCCCCCCCCACCTCAGTTACTCACCCGACCATTCCTTTCCAGCCCCAGGAGCTCAGCAGTTCTGCTTCCTGCTCTCGACGCGAGCTGGCGGTTTAGGGATCAATTTGGCCACGGCAGACACGGTGATCATCTTCGATTCTGACTGGAATCCCCACAATGATATCCAGGCGAGTCTCCTTCTCTGTCAGGAAGACACAGCAAACACGAGGAGTGGTCCTTTGGCGAGGGGGGGGGGAAATCAGCCCAAAGATTCTACCCTCTGGTCCTTCACAAGGAAGCCATGCCACCCATTGCTTTTTATTTAGGATTAGGATTTAAGAGATGTGTGAAGGTGTCGTAAGCCTCAGTTGGACGCTGTCTCTGCCTCCCATTAATGTCTTCAGGCAGCCCCAAATTTATTGGGAAGCCCACCCTCAATTCTCCCTCCATCCCGAGCGTCCTTGATTCATTTCCTATCGATCTGAATGTAGGGATGTTCTGTAAGCTACCCAGAGTTACCTGATGATAAGAAGGACGGCCAATAAATTGGATAGATGGATAAATGGATAGATAGATAGATAGATAGATAGATAGATAGATAGATAGATAGATAGATAGATAGATAGATAGATAGATAGATAGCAATAGCAGTAGACTTATATACCGCTTCATAGGGCTTTCAGCCCTCTTTAAGCGGTTTACAGAGAGTCAGCATATTGCCCCCAACAATCTGGGTCCTCATTTTACCCACCTCGGAAGGATGGAAGGCTGAGTCAACCCTGAGCCGGTGAGATTTGAACCGCTGAACTGCTGATCTAGCAGTAGCCTGCAGTGCTGCATTTAACCACTGCGCCACCTTGGCTCTTCAAGATAGATAGATAGATAGATAGATAGATAGATAGATAGATAGATAGATAGATAGATGATAGATAGATAGATAGATAGATAGATAGATAGATAGATAGATAGCAATAGCAGTAGACTTATATACCGCTTCATAGGGCTTTCAGCCCTCTCTAAGCGGTTTACAGAGAGTCAGCATATTGCCCCCAACAATCTGGGTCCTCATTTTACCCACCTCGGAAGGATGGAAGGCTGAGTCAACCCTGAGCCGGTGAGATTTGAACCGCTGACCTGCTGATCTAGCAGTAGCCTGCAGTGCTGCATTTAACCACTGCGCCACCTTGGCTCTTCAAGATAGATAGATAGATAGATAGATAGATAGATAGATAGATAGATAGATAGATAGATAGCAGACAGACAGACAGACAGACAGACACTAGATAGATGGATAGACAGACAGGCAGATAGATTGATAGATAGATAGACAGAAAGATAAACACACAGACAGACTGGATGGATGGATGGATGGATGGATGGATGGATGGACAGGCAGACACTAGATGGATGGATGGATGGACAGACAGACAGATAGATAGACAGACAAACACACAGTCAGACATGGATGGATGGATGAATGGACGGACGGACAGACCTGGATGGATGGATAGATAGACAGAAAGATAAACACACAGACAGACATGGTTGGATGGATGGATAGAAAGATAGACAGACAGACAGACAGATGCAGACAGACGATGGATGGATGGATGGACGGACGGACGGACGGAGAGACCTGGATGGATGGACAGACAGACATCAGACAGGCATACTGAGATAGATAGATAGAGACAGACAGACAGATAGATGATAGATTGATATACTGTAGATAGACAGACTGGAAGATGGATGGATAGTTGGATGGACAGATACGATAGATGATAGATAGATAGATAGATAGATAGATAGATAGATAGATAGATAGATAGATAGATAGATAGATAGATAGATAGATAGATATAGCTAGATAAAAAGATAGATAAAGAGAGAGGGTGATTAGAGAGAGATGATTGATCAGTAGGTGGGTGGGTTGAGTAAGTAGGTAGGTAGATAGATTGATTAATCAATATGAATAAAGCTAGTTTGGCCTAGTGATTAACATAATGGCCTTGCAATCAAGTGACCATTAGTCCTAGACCCACCATAGGTATGAAAGCTGGGGGGGGGGGGACTTTGGGCCAATCTCTCAGTCCAACTCACCTCACAGGGTTGTTGGGGGAAAATAAGAGGAGGAAGGAATCAATGAGCTATTCGTCCCCTTGAGTTATTTACCAACAATAATAAAGGCGGGCTAAAAAAAGACTCCAATACATACGTAATAAATACATAATTTGGGGTTCTTTTCCTTCCTCGCTCCCCATCCGGCCTTCAGGCCTTCAGCAGAGCTCATCGGATCGGCCAGGCGAACAAGGTGATGATCTACCGCTTCGTCACACGGGCCTCCGTGGAGGAACGGATCACCCAGGTGGCCAAACGCAAGATGATGCTGACTCACCTGGTCGTCCGTCCAGGGCTGGGCTCCAAGTCGGGGAGCATGTCGAAGCAGGAACTGGACGACATCCTCAAATTTGGCACAGAGGAACTCTTCAAAGACGAAAATGAGGGTGAGAGACTGGACCGCGTGTGTGTGTGCGTGCGCGTGTGTGCGTGATCCCTCCAAGCAGGAGATTTAATTGCAGTACTCTAACTCTGGATTCCAAGTAATGCATCCATAGCAAGTAAAACCGAGATTCCTCAAAAGAATGGCTTTATTGGATGTATCATATTGGCACAGATCTGGTGAAAACCAACTCTGAATTTTTCCGTGGTTTTCATCTAATTAAAAGTTTGTCACTCTCAAAACAATCAGTCACATGGTTCAACCAAAGCGTTACCCGGTGACCTCACTCCTCCTTCCCCTGATCAGGTGTTGGAATGTCCTTGGTTCTCAAGAGAAAGTACCCGTATGTTTTGGAGTATAAGATGCCCCTAAGTATAAGATGCACCTAGCTTTTGGGGAGGAAAATGAGAGAAAAAAAAATCTGCCTCTGTCTCCCAGCACTTTGCCTCCTCAAAGCAGCTGTGATCTTTTATCCTCCCCATCCTGTTCCAGGCGAGAACAAGGAGGAAGACAGCAGCGTTATCCACTATGATAATGAAGCCATCGCCCGGCTCCTGGACCGTAACCAGGACGCCACCGACGATGCCGACGTCCAGAACATGAACGAATACCTCAGCTCCTTCAAGGTGGCGCAGTACGTGGTTCGGGAAGAGGATAAGGTCAGTTGTGGGGTCGTGGCTGTTTTTGGGTCTTAGCTTGTGCAAAGGAGTTTGCCAGCATTCTGCAAAGCATCCCTGGCCTGCTCTCGAGTTGCCATAGGATTTGATTGATTGATTTTATTTTATTTTATTACATTTATATGCTGCCCTTTTCCCCAAGGGGACTCAGGGCGGCTCACAATTCAAATCAGGGGAGGGGGGTACAGACAAGAAATAAAAGACGGAACATAACAATACATAATTTAAAAACACACAGCAGTCATACCATTCGAGGCGGGGGGCAACAGCTCTTTAGCCCCAGGCCTGTCGGAACAGCCAGGTTTTAAGGGCTTTGCGGAAGGCCTGGAGGGTGGTGAGGGTCCGAATCTCCACGGGGAGTTCGTTCCAGAGGGTCGGAGCAGCCACAGAGAAGGCTCTCCTCCGGGTAGTCACCAGTCGGCATTGGCCGGCGGATGGAATTCGGAGGAGGCCTATTCTGTGGGATCTAATCGGTCTATTGGAGGTGATTGGCAGCAGGCGGTCTCTCAAGTACCCAGGTCCAATACCATGAAGGAAAGGATGGGGGATGGGAAACCGATGAAACAGCACAGCAGCAAAAGACAGATGCACATTCCAGACTTGTCTCTTCAAGGCTGTATCCCAGGGTTACTTACAGCAGCCGGAGAACCCCACACCTTGGGAGGAGTGGGGAAACAGGGTCATAACTGGGCCGTAAATTACGTGGGGTCAGAGCTGGCTTCACTTGGGAACTTGTGACATGAAGCTCCTGATAAATAACTGGATTTCTTTTGAAGCTTGGCTGGAGGCTCATGATTTAATTAGGGCATCCGTCGGAACCCTGACAGCAAGCCAGATCTCTCAAAACTAACCAAAATGACCGGGAACCCTGACACATTCAGCATGAATAGGACAAAGTCATAGAACATGAGAGTTGGAAGGGATCTTGGAGGTCTTCTAGTCCAACCCCCTGCTCAAGCAGGAGACACTGCACCATTTCAGGCAAATGTTTGCCCAAGCTCTTCTTAAAAACCTCAAGTGATGGAGCTCCCACAACTTCTGGTGGCAAGCAGTTCCACTGGTTAATTGTGAAGACGTTTCTCGTCTAGGTTGTTCCTCTCCTCCATCCGTTGCTTCTTGTCCTGCCTTCTGGACTCTTGGGGTATCGGTTGACCCCGCTCTTCTTTGGGGCAGCCTCTCAAATATTGCAACGGATGTGTCCGGACTACCTTTTCCACATTTTTTGCAACTGTCTTAATACATGCCGTATTTTTCAGAGTATAAGACGCACCAGGATTTTGAAGAGGTAAATTTTTAAAAAAAGTTTTTGCACTCTGCAGACCTCCCAAACCCATTTTTTGTGAAAATGTTTTTTTTTGGGGGGGGGGACCCAAAAATGAGGGAGGGAAATCCTGTTTTTCGCAAAAACGGGCCCATTTTTTGCCACAAAAAGGGCATGCGTAGCATTCGGGAAGCTTGTAGAGTATTCCTGGGGGTGGGGGTGGGGGGCAAAAACGAGCAAAAAACAGCCCATTTTCCGCTCGTATTTGCCGTCCCCAGGAGCACTTTGCAGCCTCTCAAACCCTCTGCATGTCCATTTTTGCAAAGGGGTGGGGTTTCGGGAGGCCAAAAATGCTGTATTCAGTATATAAGAGACACCCAGATTTTCACCCTCTTTCTTCGGGGAAAAAGCTGCGTCTTATACTCTGAAAAATACGGTAAGTAACTTTCTTAATAGACGGTGGGAATGCAGTAGACATAATATATCTTTGACTTCAGCAATGTGGGTGGGAAAATAGCTGGCTGTGGGGTTCAGAGAGTTGAAGTCCACCCACGTTAAGGTGGCCAAGGTTGAGACATTTTGCTCTGTGTGTATTTGTGTGTTCCAATCTCTCTCTTCTCTCTCTCTCTCTTCCTCTTTCTTCCTCTCTCTCTCTCTCTCTCTCTCTTTCTCTCTCTCTCTCCACCGATAGATTGAAGAGATTGAACGGGAGATTATTAAGCAGGAAGAAAACGTCGACCCCGATTACTGGAGAAACTGTTGAGGCATCATTACGAGCAGCAGCAGGAGGACCTGGCTCGCAATCTGGGCAAAGGGAAGCGGGTGCGAAAGCAAGTTAACTACAACGACGCTGCCCAAGAGGACCAAGGTCAGTGCTTCAGAAACGAAAAACGGCACCTCTCTGCCCCCCCACCCCCACCCCCGGAAACTACCTCCGCTAAAACCCAAACCGGCTTCAGGTTTTGAGTCTGACACGTAGTTTGCTGAAAAACTCCTCCTCTTTTAACAACCCCATAATCCCTTGCAGGGGTGGAGTCTGGGGAGTTGAATGAAGCTGAGTGTTTACTGGCCGGATGCCTTTCCCTGTTGCCAATGTGGAGTTATATTCGGCAGATATATTCTTGCATTCGCATACAAGTCTAATAAATGGAATGGAATGGAATTATACCCAGAGAGAGAAATATTGGCCTCTACCTAGGATTGAACCCATATCCTCCTGATTGTGAGGCGAGAGCTCCACCTCTAGGCCACCACACCACCCTCCAACAGTTTGTTTAGTCCTCATCTTCTTTTAACGACCCCATAATCCCCTACGGAGTGGAATCGGGGCAACTGAATGGAGCTGAGTGTTCTAATGGCCGGATGCCCTTCCCTGTCGCCAATGCGGAGTTTTGTTCAGCAGATACATTCTCATCATACACAGAGAGAGGAAAATATCAGACTCTACCTAGGCCTCCATTTGGGAGGCGCGAGCTCCACCTGTAGGCCACTGTTACCCCCTCTTTTTTTTGTAGCATTTTTGTAGTTTGCTCAAAAACTACACAGCTATAAACCAGTAATTAGTGAATAAGGGAGCAGAAGTTGGGTTTTTCAAGATCCCGGAGAAGACGCATCTATACTGTAGGGCCGTACTGTGTTAAGGGTCCTTCAGCTCTTGTGTAAGGGGCCTTTTGGGGCAGGGTACAAAAACAGAGAAATTGGCAGAAGATAGTTCTGTTAGGTATAATACTAGAAAAGGACGATAAGGCAGGTCTTGCATATATATATGATGGTGATCTTCCTCCCATATTTGGGCATACCGGGGGTTGTAATTATCTAATAGATACCTTTCACCCTGGCTTCGCTGATAACGGATAAGAGCCTGTGGCCTAATGGTTAAGATCTCTGCCTAGTATGTAATACAGCCCAGGTTCGAATCCCAGTAAGGGTATGGCTAGCTGATGAGAGCTAAATAGCTTGAAATAGATCTATACTAGTCTCCCTTTATTTATTTATCAGCACAAATACAACAATATATATATATATATATATATATATATAGGGATGGTGGTTAGCAGTTCGGCGGTTCGAATCCTTGCCGCCGCGTAAACGGAGTGAGCTCCCGTGACTTGTCCCAGCTTCTGCCATCCTAGCCGTTCAAAAGCACGTAAAAAATGCAAGGAGAAAAATAGGTACCACCTTTGGTGGGAAGGGAGCACCTTTCCATGCTCCTTTGGCCTTCAGTCATGCCGTCCACATGACCACGGAGACGTCTTCGGCTTTGTAAAAGGCGATGAGCACCGCCCCCTAGAGTCGGGAAGGACTAGCACATATCTGCGAGGGGAACCTTTACCTTTACTTTTTTATTTTTTTTTATTTATGAATCCCCCAGTCAGTGTGCTTTAAGAAGGGTGGACTTCGACTCCCAGAATCCTCCAGCCAGTGTGATTTAAGATGGGTGGACTTCGACTCCCAGAATCCTCCAGCCAGTGTGATTTAAGATGGGCGGGCTTCATGGCTTGGCTGGAGAATTCTGGGAGTTGGAGTCCAACCTGTCTTAAAGTGGACAAGCTTGAGAAAAACAAAAGACTTGCTTTATTCTTCTGGACTTCAATTTTGGGAGCTAATCCCCCCAAAATCCCTGTCTTGTATCGCTTGCAAATCGGCATTCTGTTTTTCTTTTTTTTTTCTTCTCTGTATTTGTTTTCAGACAATCAGTCTGAATATTCCGTCGGCTCTGAAGAGGAGGATGAAGATTTTGACGAGAGGCCGGAAGGTAATGAGGGCCGGTTGGGTCTTCGTGCTGAAGGTTCTGGAAAGGCTCTGAGGCCTCCTTTAAGAGTCCAGGCATCCAATCTAGAACACTCCCTTCCTTGTACGGCCTTCGGTCTGAACAGAATGAAATGTGTGGCCCCTTGCTCAATAGCAGTAACTGGGAGAGGGATCTTGGAGTCCTAGTGGACAACCATTTAAAAATAGGAGCCAGCCGTGGGCAGCAGCTGCCAAAAAAGCCAACACAGTTCTAGGCTGCATCAACAGAGGGAGAGAATCAAGATCACGCGAAGGGTTAATACCACTTTATAAGGCCTTGGAAGGGCCACACTTGGAATACGGCATTCAGTTTTGGTCTCCACGATGTAGAAAAGATGTGGAGACTCTAGAAAGAGTGCAGAGAAGAGCAACAAAGAGGATTAGGGGACTGGAGACTAAAACATAGGAAGAACGGTTGCAGGAACTGGGGATGTCTTGTTTAATGAAAAGAAGGACCAGGGGAGACATGATAGCAGTCTTCCAATATCTCAGGGGTTGCCACAAAGAAGAGGGAGTCAAGCTATTCTCCAAGGCAGAACAAACAAAGGGAGTCAAACTATTCTCTGAGGGCAGAACAAGAAGCAATGGGTGGAAACTAATCAAGGAGAGAAGCAACTTAGAACTGAGGAGAAATTTCCTGACAGTCAGAACAATGAATCAGTGGAACTCCTTGCCACCAGAGGTTGTGAATGCCTGGTTCCAGTGACTATCCAGCGTTGGGTAAACCAGCATTGGAAAATTTGGCTATGTCTGGAGGGTGAATCATGGCCACGGCACGGATTTTTTTTTCCTTCGCTTGAGACTTGGCCACCTCCTTTGTGGAGAGAAGGGGAGGCCTTTTGGGGGCTCCTGAGCATCCCTCCCTCCAAGTGACTGAAATCTTTGCTTGTCTTCTTCCTCCCTCTGCCAATCAAGGTCGCCGGCAGTCCAGGAGGCAGCTTCGGAATGAGAAGGACAAACCTCTCCCCCCACTTCTGGCACGGGTTGGGGGCAACATTGAGGTGAGATTCAAGCTCGGTGGCAATGCAGTGGGAATGGTGTGGGAGGAGAGAAGCGAGAAAGAGAGGAGAGAAAGAGAGAAGGGAGAGGAGGAGAGACAGGAGAGAGAGAAGAGAAGGGAGAGGGGGGGAGACGAGAGAAGGGCAAGGAGAGAGGGGAGAAGGAAGAGGAAGAGGAGAGAGAGAGAGACGGGATGAGAGAGAGAAGGGAGAGGGGAGAAGAGAGAAGAGAAGAGCAGAAGGGAGAGAAGAGAGGTTGGAGGGAGTTAGGGGAAAGGAGAGAGAAGAGACAGAGAAAAGAAGAGTTTAGTTTAGTTTAGTTTATTTGTCTTGTATGCCGCCCACTCCCGGAGGACTCCGGGCGGCTCACAATAGACAAGGGAAGGGGGATAAATAGACAAAGACAACACTTTAAAAAAAAGACGCAACATTCACAATTTCCGTGGGGCTGGATGTTTCACAAACCCCCCCGGCCTGCTGGAGCAGCCAGGACTTGGTGGCTTTGCGGAAGAGAAGAGAAGAGAAGAGAAGGGAGAGGAGGAGAGAGAGAGGAGAGGAGAGAGAGGAGAAGAGACAGAAAAGAGAAAAGGAGAGGAGAGAGAAGGGAGGGAGAGGAGAGACGGAGAATAGCAATAGCAGTTAGACTTATATACCGCTTCATAGGGCTTTCAGCCCTCTCTAAGCGGTTTACAGAGTCAGCATATTGCCCCCACAGTCTGGGTCCTCATTTCACCCACCTTGGAAGGATGGAAGGCTGAGTCAACCTTGAGCCGGTGAGATTAGAACCGCTGAACTGCAGAACTAGCAGTCAGCTGAAGTGGCCTGCAGTGCTGCACCCTAACCACTGCGCCACCTCGGCTCATAAAGAGAGACAAAAGAGGAGAGAAGAGAGAAAGAGAGATGGGGAAGCGGAGAGAAGAGAAAGAAAAGAGGAGGAGAGAGAGAAGAGACAGAAGACAAGAGAAGGGAGAGGAGAGAGACGGGAGGGAAAGGAAAAGGGGAGAAGAGAGACAAAATGGGAAAGAAGAGAGAAAGAGAGATGGGGAGGAGGAGAGAAAAGGGGAGGAGAGAAGAGAGAGAGAAGAGACAGCAGAGAAAAGAGAGGAGAGAGAGAAGAGAGAAGGGAGGAGAGGGGGAGAAGAGAGAGAAGAGAAACAGAGAGACTATCAGAACTTGGACTCTCGGTTGTAAGAGACCCCAGGTAGCTCCGTCGGCACATCACATCTGTTGCCAAAACAATCGGTCGTAATCCGAAGATGCCCTGCGCTGTGTTGAGACACCGCTGGGCCCTGTTGACCTTGGCAGGGCTGACCTCTCGGCCTGCGTGTCGCCGCCTCTTCCTGCAGGTGCTGGGATTCAACACCCGTCAGCGCAAGGCCTTCCTGAACGCCGTCATGCGCTGGGGCATGCCTCCCCAGGACGCCTTCACTTCCCAGTGGCTGGTTCGGGACCTGCGGGGCAAGACGGAGAAGGAATTCAAGTAGGTACCCTCTCCTTTGCGGGATTAGGAACTTAAAAGTAGGCCTCCCTACTTGTAAGGTGCGGGAGGCGTGGGGGGGAACGGACAACAAAGAAAGCCGCAGAATTTGCCATTTTTTTGTTAAAAAAAAAAGAAAAAGATTAATTAAACCAGCTGTTTTCAGGCTCTGCGATCCGAAAGGTGGAATTTGTCGAGGATTTGGGGGCAGATTGTTGCGAGGGTCTCCCTGCTCCTTGTACGGAATCCGTGCTCGGTTCAGACACTTCTAGGAAGCAGCAGTCTATCTGGCCGTCCCGTTTTTGAACCTCTGTTGAGGAAGAGATTCTGGTGTTCCATATAAATCGACCTCCTTGCCCTTTTAAGCCCATTCTTCTTTTCCTGCCTCTTGGAACGATGCCGAACCGTTCGGCCTCGTCTTCATCCCGAAAGCCTTCCCGGGGATTCAGAAGCAGGCGTCACGTCTCAGCACTGATGGCGTTACCTAGTTGGGTCGTGAAACGTCTGCAAGAAAGCCACACACCGAGAGCACCAAGGAGCCCACTGTCATCATTCTCCTCCTCCTCTTCCTCCTCCTCCTCCTCCTCCTCCTCCTCCTCCTCCTCCTCCTCCTCCTCCTCCTCCTCCTCCTCCTCCTCCTCCTCCTCCTCCTCCTCCTCCTCCTCCTTCTCCACAAACCCCACTCCTTTCTAGCACTGATAATATTACCTAGCAGGGTCTTGAAACGTCTGTGTTTTGATCACATTCAAAAGAGGGTCTCTTAGGAAAGGCAGAGAGCAGCCTTCTCCAGACAGACCACCCACCCATTCACTCTCAGTGGGGAAGCCTCTGATCTTGTCTTGGGTCAGAGGCAGGAAGCTTTCCTTTGTCATTGCCTCTGTCTGTGCGTGTGTGTCCGTCCTCAGCCTATGAAGGTTGTGGCAGCCACTGCTCAACTGTGTTTTGGCCCGCCAGTGGAGCTAGCAGCCAATTCGGACAGTGAGGAGGTTGGAAGCAGACATGGGCCGGTCGTGGAGTCTGGTGAAGGCTCTGAGGAGGGCTCTGTGTCGGAGGCAGAGAGGGGGACCAGGGCCATGTGACAGTTATCAGCTGCCTTCGGAGTCAGACATCAGTGAGGCAGAAGAACAGCTGGAGCCTGTTCCCAGGGTGCGCATGCACAGAGTTGCCAGACGAAGGGAACAGCTGAAGAACAGGGGTCGACTTGGGAGGAAGGCCACAGGTGGACGGTGAATGGCCCCTCCCAGAGGAAATAAAAGAGGAGCGTCGGGAGTGGAGTTTGCAGGAGTTCGCTTCATTGGTTCGGGACTCTCCGAGGCTCCTTGCCAAGTTCTGCAGATCTCAGCCTGGCAGCTCTCCAAGCCAGATGAGGTCTGTGACTGTAAATCCTCCCTTGAAAGACTTTGCTGGACGGGAAGGAGCAGAACTCACAGTCAATTAATAAAAGGGGGGGGTTGTCAGGAGAAGGAGTTTGCTTCAGGCTCTTGGGAAGCCTCGGTCAGAACAATCTGGAGGTCCCAAAAAAACCATCCTCGGTGGGGCCTGCTGGAGCCTTCTGAAGATTCTTGAGCTGTGCGTGACACGCCGTGTCATACACCTTTTGTCTTGTCTCTCGCTAACGTCGTCGCTCTTCTGGGGCTTTCCTGTTTTTGTATCTCCCGTGATACGCCGGGAAGGTGACAGTTTTGCCTCTGGCTCTTCCATCTTCCTTTTGAAGAGGGCATTTGTAGCCTCTTTGTCTTCGGGAAGAGTGGGGGGGGGGGGGGGCGCGGAAAGGCGCATCGCCAAAAGATTAACGCCAGCGGTTTGTTTCACGAGTAACAAATGACGGATGGGGGAAACTCGGTCTCCCTGCCAAAGTCTGTTTGCTCGTTCAGTGAGCTCGCTCTCTGGGGAACTGGCTTAGCCCCTGAAGCTGCCTCGGCTACTCCAGTAGTAAGCGGTACTCCGGGCATACACGATAGACCATTGGTGGCACTGGAGAAACACTGGCAGCCATGAATCAGCTTTCCTTCTGTTCTAACCGAGGCTTCCCGAGAGCCTGAAGCAAACTCCTGGTCCCGACAAAATCCCCTTTTATTCATTGACTGTGAATTCTGCTCATTCTCCTCCAGCAAAGTCTTTCGAGGGAGGATTTACGGTCACAGACCTTATCTGCCTTGGAGAGCGGCCAGGCCGAGATCTGCCAAACCTGGCAAGGAGTCTCTGAGAGTCCCAAACCAATGAAGCGAACTGATTGCCTCCTGCAAACTCCACTCCCCTTTCGCTCCCTCTTTTATTTCCTCTGAGAGGGGCCATTCACAGTCCACCTGTGGCCTTACTCCGAAGTCGATCCCTGTTCTTTAGCTCTTCCCTTCGTCTGGCCACTCTGTGCATGCGCACAATGGGAACAGGCTCCAGCTGTTCTTCTGCCTCACTGACGTCTGACTCCGAAGGCAGCTGATAACTGTCAGATGGCTCTGGTCCCCTCTCTGCCTCCGACACAGAGCCCTCCTCAGACTCCAGGACTGGCCCAGGTTCCTCCCCAACCTCCTCGCTGCCCGAATCGGCTGCTGGCTCTGCTGGTGGGCCATAACACCTTTCTTCTTTTTGCCACTTCCCTCCCTGGGGGATCCTTACTGCTTTCTTGGGGGGGGGGGGGGTTTCTTGCAGACGTTTCGCGACCCAACTAAGTAACATCATCAATCATCCTCCTCCTCTTTTAAAGACCCCAGAATCCCTTGTGGGGGTAGAGTCTGGGCAACCGAATGGAGCTAGCAGAGTATTTTTTTAATGGCCGGATGCCCTTCCTTGTCGCCAAGGCAGAGTTCCCTTCGGCAGATACATTCTCAGTGTGCCCAGAGAGAGAAACATCTGCCTCACCTGGGGGATCGAATCATCAGTGCTAGGAGAGAGGAGGAGGAAGAGGACGGCGGGGTCCTTGGTGCCCTCTGACCTTGGCTGCTTCCTTGCAGACGTCTCGTGACTCTACTAAGTGACATTATCAGTGGTCCGAAGGAGCGGGCTCTGCTCTCTGTTTACATACAAGTGTCTCTCCCTGTCAGTAGCCGTGGGAGGGCTCTTGGGAACACCGCTAAATATTATCTCCTACTCTTCCCTCTCGTCAGTTGAAGCCCCTTGCCCAAAATCCTCGTGACCCTCCCTCTTTGTGTGCTGAGGGGGGGGGGGCCTTGGCTTCGCCAGTGTCTCTCCGGAGATTTCCAGACCGGGTGAAGAAAATTTAAAGAATCTGGTTTTCTTTATTCTTGTGTGTTTTGGTTTGTCGAGGATTGAGGGCGTATGCGGAATAATCCTATTCTTTATTGACTTCTTCCCACTTTATTATTTCATTTACAAATAATTCAAGCCGGTGAACATAATCCAACATGTCTTTTTCCTCCTTTGCCCACAACAACAACAACCTTGTTCGGTAGGTTGGGCTGAGAAAGAGGATGTCAGCGTTCTAAATATCATCCAGAATTAAATCAGAGTTCAAGGCATAGCTTCCATCAATGTTCTAGTTTAATAAGGGAGACATGTTGGTACAAACGGTGGAAAACCCAATCTGAAAGCTTCCTGGGTTTGAAAGTTCAAAACCTTGTCCCCACACCCACAAGTCCATCCCATGGTCCAATCTTCCTCTGCCACGCTGGCATTTCCCACCCATCGGGTTCCGGTCAGGTGCAGAGGTGTGGAGACAAAGGACGGCCTTGGGCTTCTAGAAAGGAATGTTTTATTATAACAACAACCCATTCTGCTCCTTACTATCCCCCCACCTCCCCATTCCCCACTCATGAAACAGCACAGAAAAAATGATAGAAAGTGTGGCAGGCCAAAAATCCTAAAAGGAATTTGACTGTGGGCCTGGCAGAGGAACTGGCCCAAAGCCATTCACTCATTTTTTGTGCCTAAGGCGGGGCTACAACTCCTAGTCTCCTGGTGAGTGGGCCAAATTCATCAAGCCACCTTTCATGCCTAAAGTGGGACTAGAACTCTCGGTTTCCTGGTCTGTATTTGTGTCAGAAGCATTGCGCCAAAGTCATCCTCACCCAGTTGGCTTTTGTGCCTAATGTAGGACTAGAACTTCCATTCTCTTATGGTAGTGATTGGCCCAAATTCACCCAGCTGTCTTTCATGCCTAAAGTGAGTCTAGAACTCCCGGTCTCCTGGTGATTGGCCCAAATTCACCCAGCTGTCTTTCATGCCTAAAGTGGATCTAGAACTCCCAGTCTCCTGGTGATTGGCCCAAATTCACCCAGCTGTCTTTCATGCCCAAAGTGGGTCTAGAACTCCCAGTCTCCTGGTGATTGGCCCAAATTCACCCAGCTGTCTTTCATGCCTAAGGTGGGACTAGAACTCCCGGTCTCCTGGTGATTGGCCCAAATTCACCCAGCTGTCTTTCATGCCTAAAGAGAGTCTAGAACTCCCGGTCTCCTGGTGATTGGCCCAAATTCACCCAGCTGTCTTTCATGCCTAAAGTGGGTCTAGAACTCCCAGTCTCCTGGTGATTGGCCCAAATTCACACAGCTGTCTTTCATGCCTAAGGTGGGACTAGAACTCCCGGTCTCCTGGTGATTGGCCGAAATTCACTCAGCTGTCTTTCATGCCTAAAGTGGGTCTAGAACTCCCGGTCTCCTGATCTGCATTTGTGTCAGAAGCATTGGCCCAAAGTCACCCTCACCCAGTTGGCTTTTGTGCCTAATGCAGGACTAGAACTCCCATTCTCTTATGGTAGTGATTGGCCCAAATTCACCCAGCTGTCTTTCATGCCTAAGGTAGGACTAGAACTCCCAGTTGCCTGGTGATTGGCTCAAATTCACCCAGCCGTCTTTCATGCCTAAGGTGGGACTAGAACTCCCGGTCTTCTGGTGAGTGGCCCAAATTCACCCAGCTGTCTTTCTTAGGTAGGACTAGAACTCCCGGTCTCCCGATCTGCATTTGTGTCAGAAGCATTGGCCCAAAGTTACCCAGTTTGCTTTCGTGCCCAAGGCGGGGACTAGAACTCCCAGTCTCCGGCTTTCTAACCTGGTGCCTTCCCCACGAGACCAAAACCCAACGCTTTTGTTTGCCAAGTGATGATGGCTCTTACTCATCTGACTTCCCCTCCTCACCTGTATCTGTCTGTGTTTTCCTGGAGGCTGAGGCGAAAGGGACGCCCTCCTCTCCCTCAAGCAGACACAGAGCAAGGGAAGGCTGTGGCCAGGCGCATTGGCGGGTCTAAGGCGTGACCTCTGCCAAGCTGGCCCACAGCGACAGAGCCCCGAGGCTATCTTGAAGGTTGAAGACGTACGAAGAGAATCTGATGGCAAACGGGTGGAAAGGAAAGTTCCAGAAGCATGGAGGGGGATGTGTGTGTGTGGAATATTGGTTTTAGGATCCGTACGTAGACATTTCCACTCCCTGCTTCTAAGACGGTGTGCCTCAGCCTTAGCAACCTTTAGATGCGTGGACTTCAACTCCCAGAATTCCTCAGCCATCATGGCGACCTTAAGCTGTGTAAACTTCAACTCCCATAATTCCACAGCCATCATGGCAACTTTAAGATATGTAGACTTCAACTCCCATAATTTCACAGCCATCATGGCAACTTTAAGATATGTAGACTTCAACTCCCAAAATTCCTCAGCCATCATGGCAACTTTAAGATATGAAGACTTCAACTCCCAGAATTCCTCAGCCATCATGGCACCCTTAAGATATGTGGACTTCAACTCCCAGAATTCCTCAGCCATCATGGCACCCTTAAGATATGTGGACTTCAACTCCCAGAATTCCTCAGCCATCATGGCGACCTTAAGCTGTGTAAACTTCAACACCCAGAATTCCTCAGCCATCATGGCAACTTTAAGATATGTGGACTTCAACTCCCAGAATTCCACAGCCATCATGGCAACTTTAAGATATGTGGACTTCAACTCCCAGAATTCCTCAGCCATCATGGCAATCTTAAGATATGTAGACTTCAACTCCCAGAATTCCCCAGGCACCTTACAGTTGCCGTGATACTGCCTGGAGGATTGTGGGAGTTGAAATCCACACGCTTTAAAAATTGGCAAGCTTGAGAAACCCCGTCCAACAAACTTCTGCCACCCCCTCACCCCCATCCTCTCATTTGTGTTTTGGGGTTGTACGTGGGGTTGCCTGTTGCTCCGGAACATTCCTGCCAGATAGGGATGTTCCCTCAAACTACCTTAAGCCAAATATTTGAGGTTTGGCATCCTTCCCCTGGACTGGAATCGGCCACAATCACATCCTCTTTCCCCCCCCCAAATTTTTCTTCTTCTTGTGCCATATCCGTCCTCGGATGTTGGCAGTCATGTTGGCAATCCAATTTTTATCAAACTTTCTCCGAACTTGGTCCCTTATCTAACGTTCGCTTTTGAATGGCTTTGATGACTTCCCTTGGCTTTCCCAGGCGGCTTATCCCCTCCTCGTTTCTGATGTCAAGCCAGCTTATACGTGTAACAGCCGCCTGTCAATTCACATTTCAAATGCTCCTAGTTTCTTCAAGGAGTTTGCTCTCCGAGACCAACTCTCCATTCCGTAGAGCAGGAAGGAAAAGATGTAATATCTGACAAGTATCTGATTTTTAGTTTTAGGCTTATGTCGTGACTACAAAAGACCTTTTTCATTTTGAAGAATGTCTCAGGGTTCCAAACAGCATCCAAAAGTAAATCAGAGTCCGAGGCAAAGTATTGCTCAAAGTTCCCATTGATGAAGAGAGCCACGTTGGCACATCTGAGAAAACCTGAATCTGAAAGTTTCCCGGTTTTCCCCACCCAGTTGAAAGTTCAAGATCTTGCCCCCCACACCCACAAGTCCATCCCATGGTCCCGTCTCCCACTGCCACGCTGGCAGCTTCCACCCATCCGGTTCCGGTCAGGTGCAGAGGTGCAGAGACAAAGAATGACCTTGGCTTTCTAGAAACTGCAATGCGCTCTACATGGGGCAGCCCTTGAAGAGCATTCGGAGACTTCAACTTGTCCAGAATGCAGCCACGCAAGCGATTGTGGGTGTACCTCGATACACCCACGTTACACCTATCCTCCGCGAGCTGCACTGGCTTCCAATCGGTCTCCGGATACGCTTCAAGGTGCTAGTTATTACTTATAAAGCCCTTCATGGTATTGGACCTGGGTACTTGAGAGACCGCCTGCTGCCAATTACCTCCCAAAGACCCATTAGATCGCACAGGGTCGGCCTCCTCCGGGTTTCATCCACCAGCCAATGCCATCTGGCTACGACCCGGGGGAGGGCCTTCTCGGTTGCAGCTCCGGCCCTTTGGAACAAACTCCCCGCGGAGATTCAGACCCTCACCTCTCTCCCTGCTTTCCGAAAAGCCATTAAAACCTGGCTGTGTCGGCAGGCCTGGGGTTGATGAGCTCCCCTCCCCTCTCGACAGGTGTGGTTGTTGGTCTTTTTAATATGTTTATTTTGTACTTGTATGTTTCCCCTTCCCGTTTAAGTTGTTCGCTGCCCTGAGTCCCTTTTAGGGAATAGGGCAGCATATAAATAAAATAAAACTTAAACTTAACTGAAACTTAAAGAATGTTGTTATGGCTACATATCATCTAACTCTGTACAATCCCCCCCCCCCCAATTTTCCCACAATAGGAAATGCATCGTAGGATAATAGAAAGTGTGGCAGGCCAAAGAGCCGAAAGAAAACCGCAGGCCTAACCAAATGCTGTTCGAGCTTTCTCGATCCTTGTCTTTACTTCACTGGTCATGTCCCATCTTTTAATGGGAATTAAAACCGAGGTTGCATGATCCTTTCAACGTTTTCTAGTGGTATTCCACAAGAAAATTTCCCTAACACTTTTCTTTCCCCCCCCAAGCCAGGGCGGCTGATGGCCTTCAGGCTCTGTCGTGGCCCTGAATTCCGCCGAGAGCTTAAATCCATCCGTACGGAGAAATCCTCAGCGTCGTAAGAGGTTGCCCCGGCTTTCTCAAAACAGGCACCGATGGAAGATTTGGATTTTTCTGTCTCCGCAGGGCTTACGTTTCTCTGTTCATGAGGCATCTCTGCGAACCCGGGGCGGACGGTTCGGAGACCTTTGCCGACGGGGTGCCGAGGGAGGGTCTCTCCAGGCAGCAGGTCCTGACACGGATAGGAGTCATGTCTCTGGTTAAAAAAAAGGTACGGGCAGTTAGGATGGATGGACCAAGAGGAAACACCCATCATTCAGTGCCTTTCTAATTACTCAGCATTGGTGTGAGCACGGCCTCCTTCCCCGGGGGAAAAATGAAGGGCATGTTGGTTTAAATCAGGGGTGTCAAACACAAGGCCCGCGGGCCGAATCCGGCCTGCGGGGCTGTCCTGGAAAATGTAAGGGGCCAGCCATCGTGGCTTCAACCCAGTTTATCCAATCCGAAACGGAAACATGCCAGCAGTTTGGGGAGTGGTATCAAGCTGGCCACAGCCACCCAGTCGGCCACGCCCAGGGATGGGATTCAGCCGGTTCGAACCGGTTTGGTCGAACTGGATGCTAATTTTATATCTGGTTCGCCGAACTGGTAGTTGGAAGGACTGGCTGGCCTCGCCCATCCTCCCCTCCCAGGAGTCTCCACGCGGCCTGTTCATCACGCAAGATAAGAGCAGGGCCCGCGTGGAGGCTCTGGGAGGGCATAAAATGGGCCTCCTGGAAATCTCCGGAGGGCCTCTGAAGCCTGGGGGGAGGCCATTTTCACCCTCCCGGAGGCTCGAAAGAATTCTCCGGAACCCAAGGAGGGTGAAAACATGTAGTTCAGGAGGCAGAGTAGGTTAGGGTTAAAGCGGTTGGGTTGAAAGAGAGGCCCCAAAGTCACCCACCTAGCTTTCATGGCTAAAGTGGAACTAGAACTCCCCGTCTCCTGGTGATTGGCCCAAAGGCACCTAGCTGGCTTTTACTTCTATGGCTGGACTAGAACTCCCTGCCTCCTGGTGATTGGCCCAAAGTCACCCAGCCAGCTTTCATATCTAAAGCAGGACTAGAACTCACTGTATCCTGGTGATTGGCCCAAAGTCACCTAGCCAGCTTTCATATCTAAAGCAGGACTAGAACTCACTGTATCCTGGTGATTGGCCCAAAGTCACCCAGTTGGCTTTCATGCCCAAGGTGGGACTAGAACTTCCAGACTAAAGTGGAACTAACCATCTCCTGGTGATTGGCCCAAAGGCACCTAGCTTGCTTTCATGCCTAAGGTGGGACTAGAACTCTCGATCTCCTGGTCTGTATTTGTGTCAGAAGCATTGGTCCAAAGTCACCCTCACCCAGTTGGCTTTCGTGCCTAAGATAGGACTAGAACTCCCGATCTCCTGGTGATTGGCCCAAATTCACCCAGCCGCCTTCCATGCCTTAGGTAGGACTAGAACTCCCGGTCTCCCGATCTGCATTTGTGTCAGAAGCATTGGCCCAAAGTTACCCAGTTTGCTTTCGTGCCCAAGGCGGGACTAGAACTCCCAGCCTCCGGCTTTCTAACCTGGTGCCTTCCCCACGAGACCAAAACCCAACGCTTTTGTTTGCCAAGTGATGATGGCTCTTACTCATCTGACATCCCCTCCTCACCTGTATCTGTCTGTGTTTTCCTGGAGGCTGAGGCGAAAGGGACGCCCTCCTCTCCCTCAAGCAGACACAGAGCAAGGGAAGGCTGTGGCCAGGCGCATTGGCGGGTCTAAGGCGTGACTTCTGCCAAGCTGGCCCACAGCGACAGAGCCCCGAGGCTATCTTGAAGGTTGAAGACGTACGAAGAGAATCTGATGGCAAACGGGTGGAAAGGAAAGTTGACTTCTTGCCGTTACTCTCTTTAACTCAAAGCAGTGGGCATCCCCAATATTCTTTCCTCCTTTTCCTAATTTCCCCACAACGCTGCGAAAGAGGTTGGGCTGAAAGTCACCTATCTGGCTTTCATGGCTAACTAGTGGAACTAGAACTCACCATCTCCTGGTGATTGGCCCAAAGTCACCTAGCCAGCTTTCATGTCTAAAGCGGGACTAGAACTTCCCGTCTCCTGGTGACTGGCTTAAAGTCGCCCAACTGGCATTCATACCTGAGACGGATCTAGAACTCACCATCTCCTGGTTTCTAACCCAGCACTTTTAACCTTTCGCCCAGAGTATCTCTCTCTCTTAGTTTGGACGTTCTCTAAAATTCCCACCCAGACTGTTTTGCTAAGGTAGAGTTCTACTGTAGAATGGTTTCATTTTGTGACCGTTGTCATTGCAGAGTAAAAATTGCTCACGGAGGCTGTGTTTGTGTGTGTGTGTGTGTGTTTGCATGGCAGGTACAAGAGTTTGAACATATTAACGGCCGCTGGAGCATGCCTGAATTGATGCCCGACCCCAGCGCGGACTCCAAAAAGTCTTCCCGGGCCTCGTCCCCCACCATCAAAACTTCCACCACCACCCCAGAACCCAGCTGCACCAACACGCCCTGCACCTCCAAACCAGGTAGGCATCTGTCACGAGGAGGGAGCTTTTTTTTTTTTGCAACATATATCTTCAAATTCAGTTTTTTGTTGTTCAAATGTTTTTATTTTCCATTTTTCATTTTCATACAGTCGCATATATACTGTGCATAACCGGGGCCGTACAACATTAAACAGTAATCACAGCAGTTCCTCTTGTCAACAATACCCCCAGAAATATAAATAAAATAAAACTCAAACTCAAACAGAAACCCAATATACCTCTTCCGCTCTCCAATTTCAGTTTTTTATATAATAAGCATTTTACTTAATTTGTTTCCACAATTAATAATGTTAATATTATTCCCTCACATCTTAATCAGCTACATATCATTACCAGGATTGACTGTTCTGACCCCCTCCTCCGTCCAGTAACGAATGCCGAGACAAGCTTAACTGGAATGTACTTTATTAGCAAGAATCCAAAACCTCGGTGGCTGAAAACCAAGCATAACAAATGGATAAGGACCTTGGCAGCAACTCAGACAAGCCTTGGCAGCAATCCAGCCTGCCAAGCTAGTTACAAAAGTTCTCCAACTTTTAGTCAATGTGTTGACTTCTGCAAGAGGGCCGTGTGCACAAGCAGTCCTTATTATAGTCTGGAGAGGAGCCTAATGACCACCAGCTGAGTGCAATCACCTCCTGTACTTGCGCAACTGTTCCTGACGCCTATTAGCTCTTCGGTGCTGGGCATCCAGGAACAACTCACTGTTGGCGTCCGGATCATTCTCCTTTGTCTCCTCCCCACTGCTCCAAGGTTCAGGCGCCTCCTGGTGGCCAACCAGCCTCTCTGCGCCCTGCTCAGAGTCGGAACCCTGTCCAGGGTCCTCCACCTCCTCCAGAGCCGACTCAGAGGGCCCCTCGCTGTCGGAGTCTGGTGGCAGCTACAACGGCTCCTGCTGGGACACAACAATTAACATATTTCATTTTATTCTACTAATCCCCTGTTCCTAGATTCTTGGTTTTTTCTTGGTTTTTTTTTTCCTTTTTATATTTATGATGTCTTTTCTTTTTAATCTTTTCTATCACTTTTTTTATTTTCCTTTGTCAAATATTTATTTTATTTCTTTAAAAAAAACCACACAAATATTTCATCATTTGTCAATCATTAAGACATTGAAGTACAATTTTTTTTGTGTGTGCCCCTCCCTCCCTCCACCCCCCCAACCCCCCTTTTTCTATCACTTTTTGATAGACCGTTTGGATAACCCTCCCCAAGATTTCTCTTTTTCGCTTCCCACTATTTTTCTCTTTATTGTCGGCTAATTCCTTTTTTTTTTGGATACCATTTCCCTTTTGCCCAACATTTCTGTGGTTAAGCAAGACATTTGTTAAGTAAATTTTGCCCCATTTTACGGCATTTCTCACCACGGTCGTTAAGTGAATCACTGCAGTTGTTAAACTAGTCACTCTGTTGTAAAGTGAACCCGGATTCTCCTGGCTTCTCAGAAGGTCGAAAAAAGGGGCATCAGGTGACACTCCAAAACCGTCATAAATACGAACCCGTTGCCAAGTGCCTGAATGGCCATGGGGGAATGCTAAAAAAGTAACTGTGAAAAATCCCTTTTTCTTCAGTGCAAGGGGAAATTTGAATGGTCGCTAAACGAACTGTTGTAAAGTCGAGGACCGCCTGCACCTTCGTGAAATAAAACACAAGAGACCGTTAAATTGATTTTGAAGTGACAGGCGGGCGGCTGAGCTTGGGGGGAAGGCGGGCAGCGAGATCTTTGGGGAAGGAAAGGCGAGTCCCAGAATCCTGAAAAGGGACCTCGGAGGTTTTCTAGTCCAACCCCAAGGCAGGAGTCCAGACAATTGGTTGCCGGGGCGATAAAATCAAAGGCGGCTTATCGTGTCCTCTTGTTCCTTCAGCAACTCCGGCCCCCAGTGACAAAGGAGACGGGGCCCCCTCGGCCGAAAAGGAGGATGTGGAGGCCAAGGATGAGAAGTTGGAGAAGGAAGCCAAAGGGAGCGAGAAAATGGAGACGGAGGTTCGTAATTTCAGAAAAATTATTTGCCTTTTTTATATTGCACTCAATCCGGGGGTCCTCAAACTACGGCCCCTGGGATGGATTGTGTTGCTGCAGAGAGTCTCCCCCTTCGGGGACTTTTTGTGAAGGTCGGAGGGGGGCAGAAATTCCCACTTGGGGTCTGCTTCGGCCTCCTGGTGGGGGGCTTTGGGCGAAGGCTGGAGGGAAGAGCCGCTGGTGGCGAAGAGCCGGAGGGCCTCGTTCCAGTGGGACTGCATCCTGGCCTGGAACTGGCTGACCGTCACAGCCCGCTAAGCCTCCAGGCGCTGGCACCTGGCCTTGCACTCCCGCAGGCCTTCCCTCTGCTTGGAAAGCCCGTGTTCCTAGTCCTCAGGGAGGTGCTTCTGCTGAGCCTCCTTCTCGGCCAGATCCAATTTGAACTGAGCTGTTTTGCCAACTCTTTCTCCTGGGGGCTGCTCAGCTCCAGCAACTGCTCCCTCTTGGGGCCCTAAGGAGTTCCGGGCGGGCAGGCGAGGAGGGGCTGGGAGGGGAGGGGCAAATAGAGGCCGGCGAGCCCCCGCCCCTCGACATGAGTGACATCCAATTAGCCACACCCACCAGTCACACAGCCACCTAGCCGGTCATTAAGCAGATCGTATTAGTGGTCTGCAAGATTTAAAATGATGAATTTAGTGGTTCCTGAGGTCCGAAAGGGAAAGAATGATTTCACCTGTAGGATACATGTGACGTCTCTCGAGTAGCATTTGAACAAGCCTGAGTGGTTTGGTTTTCAATTTTTTTTATTCATCTGTATTTACTTTTTATTTATTAAACGTACATTGTACCTATTCTATTTTTAACTGTTCTCAAAAGCCCCGGAAGGCAGGAGAAGAAGCATGGATGGAAACTAACCAAGGGGAGGAGCAACTTGGAATGAAGGAGAAACTTCCTAACAGTGAGGACAATTCACCAGGGGAACTCCTTGCCACTAGAGGTTGTGGGAGCTCCATCACACTTTGAAGAAGAGACTGGGGAGCCACTTGTCTGAAATGGGATATGGTCTCCTGCTGAACAGGGGACTAGACCAGAATAACAGAGTTGGACGGGACCTTGGAGGTCTTCTAGTTCAACCTCCTACCCAAGCAAGAGACCCTTTCCCATCACAGATAGGTGGCTGTCCAACCTCTTCTTAAAAGCCTCCAGTGTTTGGAACATCCACAATTTCTGGTGGCAACTTCTGTTCCACTGATTAATTGTTCTCACTGTCAGGAAATTCCTCCTCAGTTCTAAGTTGCTTCTCTCCTTGATTCGTTTCCATATGCGGCTTTTTCTCCTGCCTTCCGGTGCTTTGGAGAATAATTTGACCCCCCACCCTCTTTTGTGGCGGCCCCTCAAATATTGGAAGACTGCTATCATGTCCCCTCTAGTCCTTCATGTCACTAGACTAGACAAACCCAATTCCTGCAACGGTTCTTCGTTTATTTCTGGAAGCAAACTGAATTTGATGCAGTGTTAAGGCCAGAACGATGGCCTATTGTCTCCGAGGGTGGTGGGAAAAAAATTGGCCTGGGGTCATCCGTCCCTATGACCTGGCTACCTCTGTGTGTGGGGTGGGTGTTCTCCCTGATGGGAGCTGCCCTCTCGGTGGTCTTATGTGGAGTTCTCTGCCTTGCATTTCCCAGCCTTCCGCGCCCGAACCGCCCCTTTCTACCACCTTCGCAGGGGATAAAATGGAGCTGGAGCCTTCGAAGAAGCCGGAGGATGAGGGCCCGGTGGGGGCCAGGGAAAAGGAGTCGGAGGCCGAGCCGGCGGTTAAGGACGAAAAGGAGAAGTTGGGTAAGGAAAGTTGATCAGGAAGCTTTCTTCCAAAAGAATAGCGATAGCAATAGCAGTTAGACTTATATACCGCTTCATAGGCCTTTCAGCCCTATCTAAGCGGTTTACAGAGTCAGCATATCGCCCCCAACAACAATCCGGGTCGAGATGAAGGCGAGAAGGCTCACATTGGAGCATTAAAATTGCATTTTAAAAGTCTGTAGAGATTCTCCGTCATCCAGGTCTTGGTTGTTTCAAAGGTGCTTTTATTTTTATTATATATATTTTTTTTGAGTTGGGAAAAAAAACTTTATTGAGAATTTAAAACATGAAATACAAATACCTTTAAAAATAGTTTTGTATAAGTTAACAATCCTTTTTGACAGTACTAACATAACCATTTACTGTTCAAATACATCTGCATACTAATTATTCCTCTATCTATACATCTATGTTTCTAAGATATACATTTCATAGTCCTATTATTTATCCATTGATTCCCCAACTGCTTAATATTGTGAGTCTTCCTTGTCCCTTAACTCCAAGGTGAGTTTATCCATCTCTGCGCTATCAAAAATCTTTTGGAGTATCAAACAGTCCGTCGGCATGGCGTCACTTCTCCAACCTTGTGTGAGCGCTATTCTCGTTGCTGTAATAATGTGCAAATTTAAATATTTTATCTCTTTCGTATACTTTCGTATGCAATTTTCTTCATTTTATATCAGTGTTCATCTTTACAACACATCCCTATATACATGCAAGTTTTTTCTTTCTTTATACATATTCATTTATATATACTAAATATAAACATAGCAATAGCAGTTAGACTTGTATACCGCTTCATAGGGCTTTCAGCCCTCTCTAAGCGGTTTACAGAGTCAGCATATCGCCCCCAACAACAATCCGGGTCCTCATTTTACCCACCTCGGAAGGATGGAAGGCTGAGTCAACCTTGAGCCGGTGAGATAACAGTCAGCTGAAGTGGCCTGCAGTACTGCACCCTAACCACTGCGCCACCTTGGCTCCTACATATATACCAATATGTACACAATGTGTAATTATTATAGTTATATAAATGTGTATATTACATTTTATCGCATCATACTATAATGTTACATATTCTGTGACTATCCTTATATTTATATTTATTTCTGTTCTCTATTTTGTTCATCATCTTTCTTTGTTGATTTCCTAATCTGTGCTTCTATTCTCTACCCAGTGGTACCATATATTCCAAATCTAATAGTATTCCATTTCCCTTCTATCTTTTATTTCCATTGTCAACCTATCCATCTCGGCACACTCTAGCGCCAAAGGAGACAACTGGGCTTTCTGGATTTTGCTTATGAAGACGTTTCACTTCTCATCCGAGAATCTTCCTCCGTTCTGAAGAACTGATCTCCTTTGCTCTAAAGAACTGACGAAGCTTCTCGAGTGAGAAGCGTCTTCAAAAGAAAAAAAAATAACAAATCCAATTGCCTCTTGAAAAAAAGCCCCTTTGGGACAATCTCTACAGATTTTTAGCTATAAAATTTGGGATGAAGACCCTTGGAAGGGTGTGGGAGTAGGAATGGATTTCCAGAGGGAAAATTGCAGACTACAGGAACCATTTGCACCACTCAGGTGACCCTGAGGACACAGGTAAGCCTCCAAGTGGCCTCAACGACCCTCCAAAAGGATGCAAACGACCAGCTTTGTCTGCAAGGCATATAAATCCTTCCCTTCCCCCCCCATCCAGTCAGAGCTGAAGAAGCTTCTTGGATGAGAAGCACAACGTCTTCGAAAGAAAAAAAAAAGATTTACGTCCAGTTGCCTCTTGAAAAAAGCACCCTTGGGACAAAATTGTATTTAGTTTTGGGTTGGTTTTTTTTTCAAAATTATTTTATTCAGAAGATGGAAAACAACCAAAACAGGACGAAGAACATTTTAAATAAAGGTTTCAATATAAAAAGGTGTTAGAAGAAACGCAGCAACACCACCACCCCCTCCCGACCTGCGCAAATCACCGTGGCTGCAAAGTGGGTATTTTTCTGTCCCCCTTCCCCTCCCCTCATTTGTTCCTCCCCTGTAAAGTTCCCGCGGTTCGCCCATGAGGCCAATGTGGAGAAATCTTTCTCGGGATGGAGCGACGACCCAGATTGGGGGTCTGAGAGCCCCTTTTATTGAGATAGGACAAAGGCAGGAGGAGCAATCAGCATGTGCTTAAAAACAGCCTGTAAAAGTACAATTTCTAATCTACTGCTCAGAGAAGTTCTGTCTATATATGGTCAAATCCTGGGCGTCATTGGTAGGGCACATCTCAGGATGTTATGTTATGCACTATCAGGATGTTATGGAGTTTTAGGAGTTTGTTTTCTCCTGTGTGATTCAGCGTGGCTCTGCAACTATATTACAACATCTCCTACTTTTTTATTTTCTTTTTGTCAAAAAACTCTTCCTCTTCATCTGACAGAGCTGTCACAGCATTCTACACATAAACTATATTACAACACTCCCCCTTGTTTCCAGATGCTGATTTGGAGAAGCTGGTGGCGGAGGAAAAATCCACGGAGAGCGATGACAGCAAGGAAAAGGTGGAGGGAGAAACTCAGGACCCCAAGAAAGGTAACGTGCGCTGGAGGAAGGATTGGCAGGCGGTGCGAGGGAGGAACTCGCACCAGGGGCCCTTGTAGCTGTCGGGTGAGCAATCCTGCGCCCTGGCTGGGAAGAGGCGGTGAGACAAGCGTCTAGGATAGGCGTCCAATCTTGGGGATTTTAAGACCTGTGGACTTCAACTCCCAGAATTCCCCAGCCAGCTCTTCCCCCCCCCCCCACTTTGCTGAAGTCAAGATATATTACACTTACTGCATACCCACCGTCTGTTAAGAAAGTTACACTATGCGTCTGGCTAGGGAATTCTGGGATGTCTTCAAGTGGCCAAGGTTGGAGACCCCTGATTTAAGACTTGTGGACTTCAACTCCCAGAATTCCCCAGCCAGCTCTTTCCCCCCCCACTAAAGTCAAGATATATTATGTCGACTGCATTCCCACCGTCTATTAAGAAAGTTATCCTATTAAAAAAAAGTGCAATAAAGTGTTCTTGTCATTTCCGTGTTGAATTCTGGGAAACCCCTTCCTGGCTCGGGGATTCTGGGAGTTGAAGTCCACAAGTCTTGAAAGTTGCCAAGGTTGGATATCCCTGATTTAGTTTTAGTTGGTCTTGGCTTCTCCATGAGACGCCCCAAAGCTGGGCAGGAGTAGTAACAGTGGTTTTGATAGGTAGGACAAGACTGTTCTGACCTGGGCTTCCCAAGATAGCAATAGCAATAGCAGTTCGACTTATATACCGCTTCATAGGGCTTTCAGGGCTCTCTAAGCGGTTTACAGAGTCAGCATATTGCCCCCAACAACAATCCGGGTCCTCATTTCACCCACCTCGGAAGGATGGAAGGCTGAGTCAACCTTGAGCCGGTGAGATTTGAACAGCCGAACTGCAGATAACAGTCAGCTGAAGTGGCCTGCAGTACTGCACCCTAACCACTGCGCCACCTCGGCTCACGAAGGCGACTCCTTGTCCCGATAAAACCCCTTTTATTTAAAGGGGATTCCTCTCCAGCAAAGTCCCAGCCAACAATCTTTCACCAGATTTCACAACTACAGGCCTTTATCAGGTTTGGAGAACTGCCAGGCCGATATCCTCTAAACTCCACGCTGTAGCAGCAATTCCTTGGCAAGGAGTCAGGAACAGATCTTCACTCTAATGAATGGAAGTAATGGCCTCCTGCAAACTCCACTCCCCTGTTGCTCTTTTCTTTGATTTTCTCTGGGAGGGGCCATTCAACGTCCACCTCCCAAGTCGGCTCTTGTTCCTTAGCTGTTCCCTTCGCATGCGCACACTGGGAACAGGCTCCAGCTGTTCTTCTGCCTCAATGATCTCCGACTCCGAAGGCAGCTGATAACTGTCGGACGGCCCTGGTCCCCCTCTCTGCCTCCGACACAGAGCCCTCATCCGAGCCTTCCCCAGACTCCAGGACTGGCCCATCTTCCTCCCCAACCTCCTCACTCTCCGAATCTACCGCCAGCTCCTTTGACCGCTGGCGGGCCACAACAAAGACAACCAATCGCGTCATCTGGCCCAATCCTCCCTCCTCTTGCCATTGGCTGCCTTCTGCAGGGGGGGAATCCCATGTAGTCCATACTCCAGGCAGACTACAGCTTGGGTTGGGGGGGGGAGAAACTGGGCGGGGCTTTTTCAGCAGGCACCCTGAAAAAGAGGTGGAAACCGAGGAACGGAAAAGCAGATCCTATTAAAAAAAAAACCTTTATATATATATATATATTTGTCTTCAAAGGAGACGTGAAATCCGAGCGAGAGACGGCCAAGGAATCGAAAATTGGCAGTCTCCGCGACGAGAACCGGAACAACGGGAAGAGGGAAGAGCGGATGGAGAAACCCCGGTTTATGTTCAACATTGCGGACGGGGGCTTCACAGGTAAGGATGTCGGCTGAGTGCTGGAGATCGTGGTTTTGTTTTTTTCATGGTTTATTCCCTTGTTCCATCGCTTGGCTACTCTGTTGCCTTTAGGCATTTCTTTTCGTTGTCCCTTCTTCTCCCCTTTCTCCGTTTTTCTTGCTTTTAGCAACCTTAAGAGTAACAGCCCTGCGGCAGGAAGGGGCGGCAAATAAATTGAATCAATGAATAAATGAATTTTAAAAATGATTTTCATTTCTCCGTTTTTATTGTTGTAAGCAGGCTGGAGTATAAGCCCTGAAGTGAGATTGATGGCAATTCAATTCAATTAAATAATTAATACATTTAATAGATAAAAAAATAGCTAAATAAAAATCAAATCAAATCTTTTCACTACTCCGTTTTTATTGTTATAAGCAGGCTAGGCCCTAGGGGAGGTGAGATTGATGGCACGTAAATGTAACCAAGAAATACATCAATTATTTTCATTTTTATTCGTTTTTATTGCTGTAAGCAGGCTGGAGTATAATCCTGAGGTGAGATTGTTGGCAAATTAAATTAATAAATTTAATAAATAAATAAAAATAAAATGAATAAATTATTTTCATTTCTCCATTTTTATTGTTGTAAACAGGCTAGAATAATAGCCCTCAGGAGAGATTGATGTAAATTAAATAAATAAATAAATGTGACATTGATGGAAACTAAATTAAATTATTAATAAATGTAATAAATAAATAAAAATAAAACAAATTATTTTCATTTCTCCATTTTTATTGTTGTAAACAGGCTAGAATAATAGCCCTCAGGAGAGATTGATGGAAATTAAATAAATAAATAAATAAATAAATAAATAAATGTGTCATTGATGGAAACTAAATTAAATTATTAATAAATGTAATAAAATAAAAAACAAATTATTTTCATTTCTCCATTTTTATTGTTGTAAAGAGGCTAGAATAATAGCCCTCAGGAGAGATTGATGGAAATTAAATAAATAAATAAATAAATGTGACATTGATGGAAACTAAATTAAATTATTAATAAATGTAATAAATAAATAAAAATAAAACAAATGCTTTTCCTTTCTCCGTTTTTATTGTTGTAAGCAGGCTAGAATAATAGCCCTCAGGTGAGATTGATGGGAATTAAATTAAATAATTAAATAAAAATAAAATAAAATAAATTCTTTTCATTACTCCGTTTTTATTGTTGTAGGCAGGCTAAGTAAGGTGAGACTGATGGCAAATAAATGTCACAAACAAATGCATGAAAATTCATTTCATTCCTCCACTTTTATTGCTGTAAGCAGCCCAGAGCATACAGTAGCTGCACCGCCAGACGGGATGGCCAATAATTTTAACCAACCGTCAAATAAATTCCATTCCAAATTTAAGACTCCTAAAGGCCCCACCACCGCTCAGCATGGACTCTTAAGCCGGGTAAAGTTCAAACCAATATCTTTAAAAAGAAAGGAAAAAAATAGCACAATAAAAACCCAAAATCGTATAAAATTGAACATAACGGGAGCGCATGACACCCCACGCCCGAACAGCCAAGTTTGCAAGGTTTTTGCATAGTCCTTCATTTACAACCGTTCATTTAGCAACGGTTCCAAGTTGTGATAACGCAGGAAAAAGGGACTTAGGACCGGTCCTCCCACTTACGACCGTCGTAGCATTCCTCATGTTCATGTGATCAAACTTCAGACGCCGGGCAACTGGAATGTGTTTATGACGGTCGCAGTGTCCCCGGGCCCTGTGAATCCTCTTTTTGTGACAGATTCACTCAACGACCATTTGATTCGCTTAACAGCTGCAGTGTTTCACTTAACGAGGGTGGCAAGAAAGGCTGCAAAAGGGGCCAAAAGCTCCATTAACAACTGTCTCACTTAGCGATGGAAATGTTGGGCTCAATAGTGGTCGTAAATCGAGGACTGGCCGTATCGAGACGTCTACAGAACTGATGCAGCCTCCTTGTCACGTTTAAGAGATAGTCCTTGACCTATCACCATTGGTTTAGTGACCATTTGAAGTTGCAACGGGCACGGCACTGAAAAAAAGTGACTTAGGGCCGTGTTTCGCATTTACGACCGTCGCAGCGTCCCCATGGTCAGGTGATCAAAATTCAGGTGGTTGTCAACCACCTATTTACGACGGTCACCGTATCCCAGGGTCACGGGGTCCTTCTGACATATGCAAAATCAGTGGGGAAAGTCGGAGTCCCTTAGCGACCGTTATGTGAACGGCAACGATTCGCTTAACAACAAGAAAGGTGATCAGACAGGCCAAAGCTCACTTAATGACTGTCTCGCTTAGCGACAGAAATGTGAGGCTCCACTGTGGCCGTACATCGAGGACTAAGCTGTCAACGTGGGCAAAATGCAGTCTTGGTGGGGGGAAAGAATGCGGATTGTTGGAAATGTCCCCTGTCCATCAACCTCCTGGGGTTTCTCCGACCGATCGGTGAAGATTTTTCTCCCGTCTCTCTTCCCGGTTAGAACTCCACACCCTCTGGCAGAACGAAGAGCGAGCTGCCATCTCCTCTAGCAAGCTCAACGAAATTTGGCACCGCCGACATGATTACTGGCTGCTGGCGGGCATCGTCCTGTATCCTTTGGCTTGAGAAAAAGGGAGTGAGTGAGTGAGTGAGTGAGAGAGAGAGAGAGAGAGAGAGAGAGAGAGAGAGAGTTTGTGCGCCCGCAACTTGGGATGAAGATGGAGAACAGACCATGGTGGGGAAATAAGAGGGGACAAGGATACCATCTTGGGAGAGAACTGGGCGACAGCTTGCAAATCGCACTGACCCAAAGACACCCAGCTGGATTTCATGTGTAAGGCGGGACTAGAACTCCCCATCTCCTGGTGATTGGCTCAAAGTCACCTAGTCAGCTTTCATGATTCAGGCAGGACTATAACTCGCCGTCTCCTGGTGATTGGCTCAAAGTCACCGAGTCAGCTTTGAAGCATAAGGCAGCACTAGAACTCCCCGTCTCCTGGTGATTGGCTCAAAGTCACATAGTCATCTTTCAAGCATAAGGCAGAACTAGAATTCCCCGTCTCCTGGTGATTGGCTCAAAGTCACCTAGTCAGCTTTCATGATTCAGGCAGGACTATAACTCGCCGTCTCCTGGTGATTGGCTCAAAGTCACCGAGTCAGCTTTGAAGCATAAGGCAGCACTAGAACTCCCCGTCTCCTGGTGATTGGCTCAAAGTCACATAGTCATCTTTCAAGCATAAGGCAGAACTAGAATTCCCCGTCTCCTGGTGATTGGCTCAAAGTCACCTAGTCGGCTTTCAAGCATAAGGTAGCACTAGAACTCCCTGTCTCCTGGTGATTGGCTCAAAGTCACCCAGTCATCTTTCAAGCATAAGGCAGAACTAGAATTCCCCGTCTCCTGGTGATTGGCTCAAAGTCACCCAGTCAGCTTTCAAGCATAAGGCAGGACTAGAACTCCCCGTCTCCTGGTGATTGGCTCAAAGTCACCTAGTTATCTTTCATGCACAAGGCAGGACTAGAACTCCCCGTCTCCTGGTGATTGGCTCAAAGTCACCTAGTTATCTTTCAAGCATAAGGCAGAACTAGAACTCCCCGTCTCCTGGTGATTGGCTCAAAGCCACCTAGTCGGCTTTCATGCATAAGGCAGGACTAGAACTCCCTGTCTCCTGGTGATTGGCCCAGAGTCTCCCAGTCAGCTTTCATGCTTCAGGCATAGCGGTGGCTGGTCTACTTATTTCCTGCAAGAAGCCGAGCTCTTTCGAAAACGTCTTTGAGTGGGAGTGGGCCGCATCCCCCGGGGTCTCCGGTGCCAGTTTCCGTTCCAGAGCTGCCAGACCAGAGAGAACCTCTGTAGCTCGGGGTTGAACTGTGGGGTCCTGGGTTCCCCTCTGAGCTGGCTGGTTTTCTTGCAGACGTTTCGTAACTCAGCTGGAGAACATCATCGGTGCTGCAAGGGGTTGGGGTTAACCAGCTCTGATGATGTTCCCTAGTTGGGTCATGAAACGTCTGCAAGAAAACCCCCAGGCTCAGAGTGCACGAAGGACCCCCACCACCATAGCTGCCCTTCCCCTGAGGCTTTCAGGCAGGAATTCAGCCTCCTCCCTCTCCCCTCCCTCCCCCATTTTCCTTTTCCAAAGTTGTAGATTCTTCAGATTATCCGGCCGGTAGGTAGGTGTGTGTGTGTAGGTGAGAGAGAGAGAGAGAGAGGGAGGGAGGGAGAGAGAGAGGGAGAGAGAGAGAGAGAGAATGAGGGAGAGGGGAGAACAGAATGGGAGGTTTGGCTGGGGAAAAATGGGTTTGGCCTTCAGGGGCCGGGTGAAAAAGGAAATAGGCGTCATCCTTGAAGCTGGAAAGATGCTCGGATGCGACTGGGATCCCCCCCCCCCCACCTCTGAGCTCCCGGGGTCTCTCTCCTGCTTGCCACACGGAGACCACTCCTTAACCCCACCACCGGCAGACACGGGTACGCTCGCTGGCAGGACATCCAGAACGACAATCAGTTTGCCATCATCAACGAGCCTTTCAAAAGCGAAGCCAACAAGGGGAACTTCTTGGAGATGAAGAACAAGTTCCTGGCAAGACGGTTCAAGGTGCGAATCCCTTAAGGGGAGGGGAGGAGGGGGGGTAGCAGAGGAGAAAGAAGGACCTCCCCCTCAGCTTTAGAGGGAGGGATTATTTCTGCCTTCTCCCCGTTTTCTCCTATTCCTCACCTGTTCGTTTCTTAGAATAGAATAGAAAATATGGCATGGCATGGAATATAAATAATATAATACAATAGAAATTTAATGGGATAAAGTGGGATAGGATATGAATAGAATAGAATTCAGAATAGAATAGAATTCAGAATAGAATAGAATAACAGTGTTGGAAAGGACCTTGGAGGTCTTCTAGTCCAACCCCCTGCTGAATAGAATAGACTTGTCTTAATATTAACAGAATAAAATTAGAATAGAAATAGAATAGAATAAAAAAGAATAGAAACACTAGAATAGAAATAAAAAAGAATAGAATTAATATAGAATAGAATAGAAAGAATAAGAATAGAAGTGGAATAGAAATAGAATAGGGAATAGAATAGAAATAGAATAAAAATAGAATTAATAGAATAGGAAAGAATAGAAACAGAAGGAATAGAATTAATATAGAATAAAATAGAAAGAATAAGAATAGAAGTGGAATAGAAATAGAGTAGAAATAGAATAGAATAAAAAAGAATAGAAACAATAGAATAGAAATAGAAAATAATAGAATTAATATAGAATAGAAAAGAATAGAAAGAATAAGAATAGAAGTGGAAAAGAAATAGAGAATAGAATAGAAATAGAATAAAAATAGAATAGAATTAATAGAATAGGAAAGAATAGAAATAGAAGGAATAGAATTAATATAGAATAGAAAGAATAAGAATAGAAGTGGAATAGAAATAGAGTAGAAATAGAATAGAATAAAAAAGAATAGAATAAAAAAGAATAGAAACAATAGAATAGAAATAGAAAATAATAGAATTAATATAGAATATAAAAGAATAGAATAGAAGAATAAGAATAGAAGTGGAATAGAAATAGACGAGAATAGAATAGAAATAGAATAAAAATAGAATAGAATTAATAGAATAGGAAAGAATAGAAATAGAAGGAATAGAATTAATATAGAATAGAAAGAATAAGAATAGAAGTGGAATAGAAATAGAGTAGAAATAGAATAGAATAAAAAAGAATAGAAACAATGGAATAGAAATAGAAAATAATAGAATCAAAATAGAATATAAAAGAATAGAATAGAAAGAATAAGAATAGAAGTGGAAAAGAAATAGAGAATAGAATAGAAATAGAATAAAAATAGAATAGAATTAATAGAATAGGAAAGAATAGAAATAGAAGGATTAGAATTAATATAGAATAGAATAGAAAGAATAAGAATAGAAGTGGAATAGAAATGGAGTAGAATTAATAGAGAATAGAATAGAATAGAATAACTTTATTTATTCTCACTTTGAATGGACCCTAATCGGCCTGCATTCAAATGACACGTCAAAAGGTGAAAGTCATTCAAGTGCCAATAAAACCATTGCAGCTCCTGGAACAGGCCTTGGTGATCGAAGAGCAGCTTCGCCGGGCCGCCTACCTGAACATGACCCAGGACCCCAGCCACCCGGCCATGGCCCTCAACACCCGCTTTGCCGAGGTGGAGTGTCTGGCCGAGAGCCACCAGCACTTGTCCAAGGAGTCTCTGGCCGGCAACAAGCCCGCCAACGCCGTCCTGCACAAGGGTAAGAGGCGGGCGGGTAGGCGGGCGCGGCGAGGACGGTCCACGTGACTCCCCCTTCCCACCCACTGCCACAGTCCCCCCCCCCCCCCGCCCCGGCCTCCGTGCGTGATCCTTCTGTATCCCCCTTCTCCTCTGAATCCATTAAAGTGCGGTTGTGCTGAGCAAAGCCACGGTGTGTGGTTGTCTCCTTGGTCCTCCTCTGTGTATCTTTGCTCTCTCTCTTTCTCTCTCTGCTTCCGTCTGTCCGCCGAGTATCCCACAAGTATCTCGGGAGAATTCTCCGTCCTCTCTGGGTTTTTGTTTTTTTTGAAGGGCTCTCAAATCTACTCCCCATTTTTTGCTCCTTGCTGAATGCCACTCTCCCTCCCGCCCACCAACCCAAAATAACTCTGGAATGAGCAAACTCGGGGTAGAAAACAAAACATATTTGCTGTCAAACATAAAACAGCCAGAAAATATCATTGGGTTAGAAACTAGGTGCTTTTGGGATATCTAGCTTGGCGCCCTTTGAGTCTGCCTTGCATCCGTTTCACCGAGTATTGTGAGTTTCACTGTTGTCCCCATCAAAATGTCACGTCTCATATATACTGTATATATATATATACGTATGTATATGTATCATCATCATTTAACGACCCCATATTCCCTTGCGGGGTGAAATCTCGGTCAAGTGAATGGAACTGTGTGTTTACTGGCCGGATGCCTTTCCCTGTTGCCAATGCAGAGTTTTGTTCAGCAGATGTATTCTCATTGTGCCCAGAGAGAGAAATATCTGCCTCTACCTAGGCTCGAACTCCTGAGTGTGAGGCAAGAGCTCCACATCTCGGCCACTGCACCACTCTACACACAGACACCCACACACCCACGCATGCGTCATAGATCTAGATACATATCAGCGGCTGCATAAAATTCGGGTGCATTTCTCGAAAATCTCTGATTTTGTTTCCCTGTCAAATTTCTCTGGTCAATTTCATCACGTGAGTATCACCCGTGTTTTAGCCTTTGGGGCCTTTAATTCCCTTCCAACAAAACTCCCGGTAGTCCTTGACTTACAACATTCCATTTGGTGACCGTTCCAAGTTACAGCGGCGCGGAGAAAAGGGACTGTTTTTCACACTTACGACCGTTCCCCAGGGTCGTAGTGCTCAAATTTCAAGATTGCTTGCCAACCAACTCACGTTTATGACGGTTGCAGTGTCCCCGGGGGTGTGTGTGTGTGACATGCGATCCGCTTTGGCGAACTTCTGGCAGGCAAAGTCAAATGGAGGAAGCCAGATTCACTTAGCGACTGTATTGTATTAACTGAACAACGGCAGGGATTCACTTAACGGCGATTGGCAAGAAAGGAGGTCAAATGGGGCAAAATGTGCTTAACAGATGTCTCGCTTAGCAAGAGGCTCGGTTATGGTCGTAAGTTGAGGACTGCCTTCTGGCTGTTTGGGGTGACTCCTTACAGCTTGGTGGATGATGGGCTTTCGGGTTCAAGCCCCTTCCCCTGGAACAGCTGGTAGGAAAAACCCTTAGCCAAGGGCTCCATCACTGGTGGTTTTTAAGAAGAGAGTGAACAGTCATTTGTCTGGAATGGGATAGGATCTCCTGCTTGAGCAAGGGGTTGGACTAGAAGACCTCCAAGGTCCCTTCCAACCCTGTAGTTCTATAGAATATAGAACTGAGATTAATCAGTGGAACTGCCCGCCTCCAGAAGTTGGGGGAGTTCCAACACTGGACGTTTTTAAGAGATTAGAAACACCTGTTTGTCTGACATGGGATCTCCCGCCTGAGCAGGGGGTTGGACTAGAGGACCTCCAAGGTCCCCTTCCAGCTCTATTCCCGATTGAGATTTGGGAAGGAAGGTCGTGTCCAGGGAGTTTTAGCCAGCCAGGAAAGCTCAACTGATGGATTTTGCTTTCTCTTCTGTCTCCTTCTTCTTTTGGGCGGCTGGGCCAGTGCTGAACCAGCTGGAGGAGCTGCTCAGCGACATGAAGGCCGACGTGACCCGCCTGCCGGCCACGCTTTCCCGCATCCCTCCGATCGCCGCCCGGCTTCAGATGTCCGAGCGCAGCATCCTGAGCCGCTTAGCAAGCAAGGGGAACGAAACCCAGACGGTTCCGGTAAATGCCGACCTTCGTGCTCTCTCTCTCCACCCTCCACCCCAACCTCTGTTCCCCTGAAATTAACAGACGGCGTGTCCACATGATATCACCTTGTTTTGTGGGGTGCTCTCCGAGGTGGGGGGGGTTTCTTACAGACGTTTCGTGACCCAACTAAGGAACCTCATCAGTGCTAGAAGGGAGAGGAGGAGGGAGAACAGGACTTGTGGAGTCCTGTGTGCTCTCTGAGCTGCGTGGGTTTTTTTTGCAGATGTTTCATGACCAAACTAGGGAACCTCATCCGTGCAGGGCTGGCAGGATAGGATAGTTGGGGGGAGTCCCTCTTGCTGGTTTTGAACCCAGGTCCCCTTTCCGCTGGCTTTTCATCTGCAGGGCGATTGGAACTTAAAATTTCTTTAAATTATTTTACTAGGAGATAACACATCCTTGCCCGGGTATGTATTTATCCCAATCCTGTACGACAGGGAGCTCCTTGTGGAGTACGGTGAAGCTGTTACCATAGTAACTCTACTGTGCTGTACAGCAGAAGCCATTTGAAGGCACAACAGGATGTATCTTAACAGAACCTGAATGCAAAATGCACACTATCACTGTCAAAAAGTACTGTGACTTGACACTATAGATTTAATTCAGTCCTTTTCATTTCAGCAGCCCAGGCGTTCCAGAGTTATGCAGAAACACACACACACAGAGTTATTTTTATATAAATAGCTTTTACTTTAAGGCAGTGACTCGGGATGGCGGTTGAGGTTTCCCCCTTCCTTCTTTTCTTTCTTTCCCAGGCCTTCCCTCCAGGACCCTACGCCACCCCACCTAGTTTTGGGGTCTCCTTTGGTGCCACCCCCGGCGGGGGCCTGCCCACCTTGGGGGCCAACTACAGCCAAATGCCAACCGGCTCCTTCATAACAGGTCAGTCGGGGTGTGGGTGTGTGTGAAGGGGCAGGGGCATGGCTGGGGGTTGCACAAAAAACCCGATGGATATGAAAACACTCCAAACACCATTGTGCAGGAAGGGAGTCCTCGACTTATGACCAGCGCCGAGTCCAACACTTTCCTAAGCAAGACAGTTGTTAACTGAGTTTTGCCCCGTTTTACCACCTTTCTGGCCGCAGCTGTGACGTAACTTCACTGCAAATGTAAAGTTAGAGACACGGTTGTTAAGCGAATCTGGCTCCCCCCATGGACATTGCTTGTCAGAAGGTCGCAAAAGGTGACCCTGGGACGCTGAGACCGTCCTTAAATAGGAGTCAGTTGCCACAGGTCCGAATTGCAATCCTGGGGACCAAGGGGATGGCTGCTCCCGTCCTAAGGGTGAAAAACGATTAAGTTCATTTTTTTCCAATGCCGTTGTAACTTGGAATGGTCACTAAACGCAAAGTTGTAAGTTGAGGACTATCTGTAATAAAGGCAGGATAAAAATTTAATAAATACTGGGTGTCCTCGAATTACTGCCGTTGAGCCCAACATGTATGCGGCGAAGGAAAACTTTGGTTGAGTGAATTTTGCCCCATTTTATGACTGGCATCCGTTGAGTGAATCACTAGCTTCCCTTGTGAGAAGGTCGCAAAAGGGATCAAGTGACCCCCCCCCCAGGAAGCTGCACCTGTCACAAATACGAGTCCGTTGCCAGGCGCCCAAATTTTGATCACGTAAGCCAGGGGACGGCTGCAACGGTCGTTAAGTGCGAAAAATGATCCTAAGCTCCTTTTTACAGTGCCGTTGTAACTTCAAAACGGTCACTCAGTGAAAAGTTGTAAGTCGAGGACTACCTGAAACAAAGGCAGGATATAAAATCTAATAAATAAATCTGAATTACTGAGAGATTTTTGGAAGAGATAAAACTTTTGCCTTATCTTTTTCTCCTTCCTCTTTCTCTTCCTTCCTTCTGTTTTTCTCTTTCACCCCTTCTCTCTTACTTTCTCCCGCATTTTTCTCCTATTTTTCTCCTCCTTCCCTCTTTCTCCTCCTTCCTTTCTCTTTCTCTTTTCCTCTTTCTCCCCTTCTCGCTGTTTCCTTTCTCCACCCATTTCTTTCTCCCTCTTTCTCTACCACCCCCCCCCCTCCCCAAACTATCGTTGCAGCCAATGGGCCTCCTGTGATTGTGAAGAAGGAGAAGGAAGGCGAAGGCTTGGAGAAGAAAGATGCCAAAAGCGGGGAGGTGATTTGCATAGATGACTGAAAGGGGGGGGGGGGCGAAAGGGCCACCTGGCAGCCGGACCCCTCCACCTGCACCAGCCCTGCCTCTGCCCCGGGGCCCCACCACGGCCCTCCAGCCTCTCCCTTTTTTTGATTTCCGGATTATGTGACGGTTTTGGGGCCTGCTGGTGATTCCTGCCCCAGCGGGGACTCCCCGCCTCGGATTCGAATTCCTCCTCCTGAGCCCTTCCCCTTCCTGCTGGGGTAGGGGGGAGAACAGCGGCCGTCTGTCCCCGGCGGACTTAAGACTGACCAAGAGGTACTCAGGACGGAGCTGGTTTGTATCCCCGGCTCGCGGTTCCGGGACGGGGGCCAACTTAAAAAAAGAGCTAGGATCCAGGCCGCGTGGGGCTTGGAGGGGGAGGGGGGGCAGCCTGCTATCTACTGCCCCCTCCCCAGTGTCGAAACTTTCGAGAAGCACTGCAAAAGGACTCTTATAAATATGAATATATATATAATGTATACACACTCATGCTGTATGTTTAATCCCCTTTTCCCCTCTTTTGGGCCTGGCTTCCCGTGGGGCTGGGGGGGGGGAACGCAGAGACCCTCCTCCCCCACCACGGTCTGTTTGGGGAGCCCCCACCCCTCCAGCCAGAACTTTGGGGGACCCTGCCCGGATATGCCCCTGCTTTGGGAGGGCAGGCCTGTTTCTCCCCGTCGTCCACCCTCCCCCTGTGAAAGCGAGCCGGTTTTGGGGGAGGGGGGGAAATTGGGGAGTGGGGGGGGAAGGGAAGAGGCCAAGCTGCACTCCTGGACGGGTTGCCGAAATTTTGAGTCACTTCTTGTTTAAATCTTGCAGAATAAAGGCACTGTTTCCTTGGCTACATAAGCCCTGTTGCACCCGCCTCTTCTGTCTAGGGCAGGGGTCAGCAAATCGCGGCTCTGGAGCCGCATGTGGCTCTTTTTCTGCTGTGGCTCCCTGTCTCCAGTCAGCACCACAATTTTGAGAGGAGCTTCCGGTTAGGGGCGGGGCAAGCAGAGAGCGCCAGGAGACTCTACGGCAAGGGCCGGCTTTTCCAGTCAGCTCCACAATTGATAGGGCTTTCGGTTAGGGCAGGTAGAGGAAAAAAGGACACCGCGCTAGGAGGAGACTCTATGGTGGGGGAAGTAGACTTCCAGTCAGCTCCAAAATTGAATGGGGGCTTCCGGTTAGACCTTTGTGGCTCTTTGTGTGTTTAAGGTTGTCGACCCCTGGTTTAGGGCTACACACACACCACGCAGAGGCATTTTGGTCCTGTCCCAATCTATTTTTTCACCCCAAAACTGGGAGGGATGCAAATACAGATGCAGTTGGTTAGTGGGCAAAGGAACGTTCATATATAGCCATTGGGGTCCCTGGCAGCATTTCTCAAATATCAGCAACTTTTAAGATGGACTTCAGTTCCCAGTGCTCCCAGTAAAAAATATATATAAACCAGAGCCATGTGACCATAGGATACTGCAAATGTACTTATTTGAAGGACCCCCACAGTGACATCCATGTGACCCACCAGAGCGGGGAGGCAGGGGATGGTAGGGGTCTCCTCTTGAGGAGCTCCATCTGATGAGACCCAGAAGGGCCTTTTCTGGTGGCTCCATTATTTGAAGGACTGAGTCAGAGCCAGAATCTGCCGAAATGGGGCGGGGGAGATGACCTGTTGGAAAATGGGGAAGGGCAGGGCCAGTTAGGATTAGAACCGCTTGTGGACAGGGAGAAACGGGGGGGGGGGGCAGGATGAACAAGAGACAGAGCTCAGGTGAGCAAGGACCTCCTCCTCCTGATCCGAGAGCACGGAGAGTGGAGAGAAGGCGGGAACAACGCAGACTGAGCAGGCTACTCAGGAGGAGAGTGCTGCGTCCTTCTTCACAAGGCACACCTGGGGAATGAGACTTAGGGAGGGGCCTTTGTCGGGAACAAATGCCGAGTCCCGGAAGTGTTGAGCGTCGACGTTTGAACTTTCTGGCTTTGTGGACTAATTAATTGGATCCTTTGCTTCCTAAACTCCTTGGTTTGCCCCGCTGTGCAGCCTTGGTGTATCCAGCGCTGGGCTGGGCTGGTTGAGGTGTGTGTGTGTGTATAGGTGTGTTGTCACCTTGCTGTTTGACTTGGCCAGCAACGAGGGAGTGTTTGGGGAAATTTGGAGCAATAAAGGGACGGTTTGAACTGCCAGCTGCTTGAGACTCCAAAGTGGGACGGAACCACGATGACTTTTCAATTTTTTGATCATGGGTTTCTCTTCTTCCAAGCTCCCTAGAATCACTTCTAGGGAGCTTGGTAAGCGGAGAGCAAGTTAAGCGGTGATATAAGTTTCCTTCACCCAAAAATGGGATCCGGTGACTAGGGAGGTACAGCCATTGGAACTTTAAAAACCCTAGTCGCAAGTACTTTTTTTTGGGGGGGAGGGGTCTTTTCTTTTGTAAAGTAGAACAATAAGCCAGCAACCGGTCGTAAGTCAAGGACAGCCTTTATGTAGCACATTATGGGCCCAGCCTATTGTGGCAATTTTTTAAAATTAGCCGGGGAAACTGGTTGAGCGTGGTTCAAGTGTCCTACAGCCACAGCCCACAGATTTAATCGCTGTAAAAGTTTCCATCTTAATGATGTGTACAACTAATTGCAAGCCCAGGGAGGAAGGTGGGGACTGACGCAGCACTACGTTTTGCTCTTAGGACACGTTCCTCAGCCCTGATTTCTACCCAAATTGTCAATTTCATGACTCTTCTTCAGAAATCTGGAGGCTTCCAGGGTTCCCCCAAGACGAAACCCTCTAAATTGGGGGGCCGATTGTCCAATTAGCTTCACACACACCCCCAAGGCGTTTTCCCAATTGGCTGTTTGGAAACGAGAGGCTGTTTTTAGCCTCCAAAAGCTTGAGTCACACATCCCGCCGTGCTCGGTCGGGGTTGGCAAAAAAGTGGCCCGCCGCAAAGCCCCAGGGCCAGGGTGTCGCCTCACGTTGAGTGACTCAGTGGACTCCCACACAGTCCATATCCAAAGTAGCACCTCCATTGCAGGTAGGTCACGCGAGGTGAGGAAGATTATAGGCCCAGAGTGGTGAACAAACAGGATATGGTCAGAGGAAGCGTGCTGCAATCTCTTCTATGGAGAAATCAGGACTTGAATACCTGCCGAGCTTCTCCACCTGAATCAACCTAGAAGCTGCAGGAAGATGGTGGCAATTCCAAAATTCTTTATCGTTCCTTTCTTCGCCCGTTGTTAAAGGAGGAGGAGACCCATCGTGGCACGGGGCCTGGGGAATTTGATTGATGCCAACTATGAAAACCACAAACGCCAGCTGGTGCGTTTCTACCTCGGCCGCAGAGGGAATCCCTTTCAATCATGTCGCCAGCAAACCTTTAAAATCCTACGTCTTTTATTTAACATCAAATAACTTAACAACTGCCAAACGATGACAGCAGAATATAAATATTAAGTTAGGAAGGGGTTCAAAACACATTTCACAGAAATGGATTCTTTCAAAAATATATAGATACAGCATTTGAAACTCGACGCCTGACAAGGTCGCACAATCTCCGTCTCCAGAGGCAAAAACCCTTCATGCACAGAAAAAGGACCGGGTTTTTTAGTTCATAATCTGTACAATCAAAGAAACGGATCCCCTGACAAAAGACACAACTCGGAGTGACCTTGTCGAAAACAATCACAAGAGGACATTTATCTTCGAAAAGGATGTTATTTCCTCAGGAGCTGCTGTGACTTTGGACCTATTTCATTTCAGTTCCTCATCTAAGAAACCAAAAGAAAGCTCCTCCCCCTACACACCAGAAATATTGCTAAAAGTCCGTTTTGATCGGCTTTCTTTCATTTCAGGTCTCTGGATGCGAAGGAGGTTCCAATCCAACCAGAGAAATAAATAAAATTCCTAGCAGAAACGTCCATTCTACTTCAGGGGCAGAAGGCCCATTGCCCCATCGTTCCAGAGACGATGATTAATATAAATTAGTCTTCATGGTGTTTTAAACGTTCATCGGGTTCTCTGTGGGTTGGAAAGATGCCGGGCAAAATATTTCAGCCTTGGATGGGAAGAAAAAACACCGCAAACTAGGATGATAATAGATCGCCCAGTACTCCTTTGTCCTGCTTCTCTAAGGAATCAATGACCCGTGTCAAAAAGGGATTCATTTAATATATGTATATATTTAGTCACGTGGATTGTTATTTTGCCAGGGTATCTGAGGAAGAAGCACTTCCAGAGAATAATGTCCGAGTTTGTCTAAATTATGAACGCCTTTAAGGGGAGGCTATTAACATCTCCGAAGAATTAAAAAAAAAAAAATCCAGCCCTTTTAACTTTTCCAAAAGGGGAAGATGATAGAATTCTTTCTTCGGTTGTAACTTCTATCACCATCTGCGTTTCACAGTGAGAAGGCGAAATAATTTCTGTCGATACTTCTTGGGCCACTGTCGACGATAATGCAAAAGGAGTATTTCAAAGGGAGAGGGTGCTGCTGCCTTCCCCAGATAGCCGGTCCCCTCGATGCAACCGACCACAACATAGTTCATTCGTTCAAAGTGACCGTTGGTTTTCAGATGACGTAGCAAGTCACGAGGGCCAGGTCCTTCGTCTCAGAACCGTAGGCTGTGGGGGAAAAGAATGGCTGACGTCAGCAGAGAAGAAGTAAAAGCCTATTCGAAAGCTAGGTGTTTAAATTCTCACCTTTGCAGAAAACCGTTTATTTAAAAAAAAATGATTCAATCAGTCGCAAACATGTTCAAAACCCTCATCTTGGCCCAACTCCATCACATGCTCAATTCCTGGCACCGAATGCCTTTCTAAACCCCGGAGATGCCAGGTTTTCCAGCTCCAAAATGTAGGCTTACCCGTGCTTCCCTGATTTTAACCTGTTAAGCCAAATCTCTCCCAAATAATACATTAGCGGGAAATCTCTTTAGCTGCCAAATAATTGCTTGCATGGAAACTTGATCAGCATTCCCTGATGGGCCTTTCATTACCTCCAGGCCCTTTCATTGTCAAGTTATTTTCCCCCCATTAAAAAAAAACACCCCACCAAATGCAGAAATCAAAACAAAGGATAACAATTACAAGCAGCTACAATTTTTCTTATGGATCAAATGGAGTGATTGCTCTGGCACTTAAAGAGGAGGAGTCAGGCTAACTGGGCTTGGGGGGGGGAGGGGAGTGGATTTTGTGCCCAGTTGCAAAGCTAAAGACATAGACACTCGTGTCTTTTATACAACACAATGCACTGAATTGTCTAATGGGACTGACATGTTTTCTTCAACAGTTGCAACTAGCCAAGGGATAGAAGTTGACTTGGGAGAACGAGAGTTGCTTTCCTTCTGGAAAAGTTTTTGTGGTGTCCTTGATGTTCTCGGAGTTTGGTTGTTTTCTTGCTGGGCACTGATGATGTTACCTAGTTTGATTGTGAAATGTCTGCAAGAAAACAACTAAGCTTAGAAACCCCTCGATTTCAACCCGGAGCTATAAATATTTTCCTTTATTGGACAAATTTTTGCTGTCAAACTGAAAGCAGAAGGGAGCCTCCATTCCTTGCCTTTTCGCCAGTCTTGTTTAAATAGAGAATGGGAATAGAATAGGATAACAGAATTGGAAGGGACCTTGGAGATCTTCTAGTCCAATCGCCTGCTGAGGCAGGAAACCCTGGTATCATTTCAGAAAAATCGTTATCCAATCTTTTCTTAAAAGCTTCCAGTGTTGGAACATTCACAACTTCTGGAGGTAAGTTGTCCCACCGAGCAATTGTTCCGACTTGTTATTTATCACTTTATTCCTGACATCAGTCACTGTTACTGAGGTGGGATAAAATAGCAGCAAAAAGCTTTATGGCTTTTATGCCGCGTCAGTCATGCAATTAAGCAACTTTCGTATTTTATCGCGACAAACTCACAAAATGTGTTGCCTTAATCCATAGTTACATGCCGACTAACTCTCATTAAAGTTGAGACCGCCATTCCAGATGTTTTTTTTGGGGGGGGGGAGCCATATTTTCAACAGCTTGCTTAAAAGTCAGGAATGTTTTTTTAATGTCGTAAGTCAATAGGGTTTGTTAGGAGAGACATCCTGCTTCAGAGGTGCAGGCTGCTTCCATTGTAAGTTTATGAATCACCCCCGACGATTAAAAAGCAGGACGACACAGATCTAAACACCCAGCACCCTAGAATATTTTAATTAAAACCCCAAGCATTGCATGTGTTAAATAAAAGTACATGCTAAGAACCGGTGAGTCAAGAATTTTTTTTAAAAAAAATACACGGAAAGCTAACTGAATCATCATTTTTGCTGCTGCTGCTAAGATGGAAGCTTGATGTCTCAGGATCACTTATAAAACAGGTGTAATTTAGAGGAAAACATGGGTGTATGTTTATGTAGATAGGTAGTTAAAGATACATAAAGCAGGTTTGAATGACGCTCGCCAACACAAACTAAATGTAAATTTACAGGCCTCCGTCTCATTTCAAGCAACCGTGGGCAGCTTACTATCCTCAATTATAATTGACATGCTTTCCAGTATCACTGAAATGTTGAGACAGGCTGCATGTAAATCCTAACAGAATTCATGCACTTGAGGGTCTCACCACCTACTCTAGGGTCTCACCACCTACTCTGGGCTCTCCCACCTTCTTGAGGAATTTCATCCCACCTGTTCCTAGGTGGCCTCCCTGGATTCCCCCTCCCAACTATTTTGAGTGTGATGACCCACCCACCCCCAAGTGATCCTGGGACACACACACACCCCAGTCTTTTTCCGATCCTGGGCTTCCTTAAGGCATTCTCCCCAATGAAGGCAGATATACCTGTCCCGGGATAATGTTTCAGCATCCACTCTGGCTCGGTCCCCGGAACCAGAGGTTTTGCCTTCCAAGCTCTTGGACTTAAGGGGTTTGCTGCAGGCCTCACAATGGCTGAACCTCCAGCCCATCCTTTTTAAGGCAGGAATCTCCAAACCCTTGGTGGACTTCCAACTCCCAGAATTTAGCATGGTTAGGGCAAGGACAAATAATGGCCAGTGCGTCTTTACAGTATTTGTTGGATAACTTCCTTAATAGATGGTGGGGATGCAGTAAGTGTAATATATCTTGACTTCAGCAAAGTGAGAAAAAAGCTGGCTGGGGAATTCTGGGAGTTGAAGTCCACAAGTCTTAAATCAGAAGAGTCTCCACCTTTGGCCACTTTAAGACCTGTGGACTTCAACTCCCAGAATTCCCCATCCAGCCATTTAGGGTAACTTTCTTAATAGACGGTAGGTATGCAGTAGGTGTAATATATCGTAGCTTCAGCAAAGTGTGGGGGGGGGGGGAAGCTGGGGAATTCTGGGAGTTGAAGTCCTTCTACCTTGAAGTTGTTTGAAAAGCTCTGCCAGCCCCAACACTTGAGTCAAATTCAGCAGGCTAAGACGCTGAGCTTGTCGATCAGAAAGGTCGGCGGTTCGAACCCGTACAACAGGTCTGCGTGAGCAGAGGGTTGGACTAGATCAGTGTTTCTCAACCTTGGCATCTTGAAGATGTCTGGACTTCAACTCTCAGAATTCCCCAGCCAGCATTCGCTGGCTGGGGAATTCTGGGAGTTGAAGTCCGGACATCTTCAAGTTGCCAAGGTTGAGAAACACTGGACTAGATGACCTCCAAGGTCCCTTCCAACTGTTACTGTTAATACAACAGACTCGAAGGCTTAAAACAAGTGCTGCTGCACCCTCTTGCCTTTGGGAGGGGGGGCTATTGAGGCCACGACCCTCCTCATAACACGTGTCCTCTCCCACCGCCTGTCAATCTTTTGCGAGCCAGTGTTATTCCCCCTGCCAATAAAGCAGAAAGAGGCTGTAGTCTCTCTGAGACTTCACTTCCCATCGCCCCTCGCGGGAAGGACACTCACGGTTGATTGGTTGCCGCCTCCGCCACGTGGGGCCGGAGCCGCCGCGGGCCCGCCCTCTCCCATCCCGCGCATGCGCTTGGCCACCTCCCTTGAGGAGTCTCTTCAGCGTCCGCCAGGGGCGCCATTGCACGACCTCGCCGCTCTCTTGCTCCTCCTCCTCGTCGTCGTCTTCGTCGTCGCCGGCTAAGCGCTCCACGCGGGCGGCCTGCTCCGGTTCCCGCTCCCGGAGCACGACCCTCTGCCAGAGCTCGGCGTCGATGGGCGGCAGGACCAGGCGGCGCCGCCAGCCGCCGCTGCTCCGCCTGACGCCGGCCGCCAGCAGGTTGCCGCGCTCGCGGAGGGAGGTGACGGCCCGGCAGTAGGGGCACGTGACCTCCTCCCACCAGCCCTCGCGCGCCAGCTGGCAGACGCAGGCGCTGCAGATCACGTGGCGGCAGCGCGAGGGCTTCCAGGAGCCGCGCGCGCCGCCCAGCCGCCGGGGCGCGCGGCCGCAGCGGTCGTAAGGCATGCAGCAGATGCCGCACTCCAGCTCCGACGTCCCTTCGCTCTCGACCTCCTCTTCCACCGCCGACATTACCTTCTTCCTTTCTGCCGCCGACGCAGGCCCGGACGCGCTTCGCGACTGCCTCTATTTATATAGTCGCGTGAAGCCGTCCCGAGCCCCGCCTCTGAACGCTCCATCCAATGAGGAGCGGGGCGCGTGGAGACTGAGCCGCGCCCCCCCACCTCTACTCTCCAATCAGGAACGGGGCGCGCGCGGAGACGAGGACACGCCTCCTCTTCGCTCGCGCGCGCGCGCTCTTTAGGCGGGAAAAGCGATTGCCGCCGTTTATGGGCGGTGAAAGCAAAAAAAAGGGGGGCGGAGCTTCAGCTGAGGCGAATGGAATGGCTGAGGCTTTGGCCAGGCAGAAGTCGGTCTGGTGAAGCTCCCTAATGGGGAGAAAGCTCGTCTTTTGCCTGCTTAACTGAATGCCTCCTGCAAGAGGCAGAGAGACGTTTTTAGGTGGGCCTGTAATTTAGCAGAGGACAAATAGATAAATAATGCAGGTAGTCCTCTGTGCATTGTGGGAAGCCCCCCCCCCCCCGGCCCTCCAATAGAAGAATGAAATATTTGGGGAAATATCTTTTAAAAAGGCAGAATATTATGTTTCCCTAAAGGAGAAATGGAGAAACGTGTTTTTAGGAAGCAGGAAGCAGCCCCCAAGTCTCTGTGTCTGTCCATCCATCCATCCATCTCTGTCTTTACATCCATCCATCTCTTTCTACATCCATCCATCTCTGTTTTTCTATATCCATCCATCCATCTCTGTCTTTCTATATCCATCCATCTCTGTCTTTCTATATCCACCCATCCATCTCTGTCTTTCTATATCCATCCATCTCTCTTTCTATATCTATCCATCCATCTCTGTCTTTCTACATTCATCCATCCATCCATTTCTCTATATCCATCCATCTCTGTCTTTCTATATCCACCCATCCATCTCTGTCTTTCTATATCCATCCATCTCTCTTTCTATATCTATCCATCCATCTCTGTCTTTCTACATTCATCCATCCATCCATTTCTCTATATCCATCCATCTCTGTCTTTCTATATCCATTCATCCATCTCTGTCTTTTTACATCCATCCATCTCTTTCTATATCCATCCATCTCTGTCTTTTTACATCCATCCATCTCTTTCTATATCCATCCATCCATCCATCTCTGTCTTTCTATATCCATCCGTCCATCTCTGTCTTTTTACATCCATCCATCTCTTTCTATATCCATCCCTTTCTATATCCATCCATCCATCTCTGTCTTTCTATATCCACCCATCCATCTCTATTATTCTACATCCATCCATCTCTTTCTATATCCATCCATCCATCTCTATCATTCTACAACCATTCATCCATTTCTGTCTTTCTATATCCATCCATCTCTATCTTTCTATATCCACCCACCCACCCATCTATCATCTATCTATCTATCTATCTATCTATCTATCTATCTATCTATCTATCTATCTATCTATCATCTATATCATGTGTCTGTGTTTGTCTGTCTATCCACCCACCCACCCACTCACCCACCCATCTATCCATCCATCTCTATCTTTTTATATCTATCCACCCATCTCTATATTTCTACCCATCCATTTACCTACCTACCTACCTACCTACCTATCATCATCTATACCATGTGTCTGTCTATATCTATCTATCTATCTATCTATCTATCTATCTATCTATCTATCTATCTATCCATCCATCCATCCATCCATCCATCTTATCTAGCTATCTATCTATCATCTCTTCTATCATCTTTCTATATCAATCTATCATCTATCTCCTATTATTTATCATCTATATTTTTCACCTATCTATCATAGGTGAAAGGGTCAAGTGGGTTTGCTGCTAACGTACCTGCCTCCCAACTGCGTTGCAGCATCCCTCCCCTCGCTCCTCGAGTCAGTAGCCGAGCTGGCGGTTGAGTTCCCCAGGCTTATAGTTCTGGGGGATTTCAACTTGCCATCGCTCGGTGAACGCTCTGACGGGGCGCAGGAGTTCATGGCTTCCATGACAGCCATGGGCTTGACCCAAGTAATTCGGGGCCCAACCCACGCAGCGGGTCACATGCTCGACCTCGTATTCCTCTCGGAGCAGTGGATGTGTGATCTTGGTCTGAAGGGTAATGAGATCATACCCCTGTCGTGGTCGGACCATTGCCTACTGAGGCTTGACTTCCGGAGGCCATACCCCCACCGTAGGGAGGAGGAACCGACCAGGTGGTTCCGCCCCAGGCGACTTATGGACCCTTTGAGGTTCCAGACGGAGCTTGGGGTTATTCCTGATACTCTCGCCCACAGTTCGGCGGAGACTCTGGCTGCCGCCTGGTACTCGGCGGCGTCGGAGTCTCTCGACCGGATTGCGCCGCTACGGCCCCTCCGGGTCAGTGGATCCCGGAGAGTTCCCTGGTTCACCGAGGAACTCCGGGAGAAGAAACGCCGGAGGAGATGCCTAGAGCACCAGTGGAGGTCCGATAGGTCCGAGGCGAACCGAGCACTTTTAACTACCTGCACCAAGGACTATGTCCGAGCATTAAGAACCGCAAAAAGATCTTATATTTCTGCCTTGGTTGCGTCCGCCGAGTCGCGCCCAGCCGCCCTGTTTAGGATAACCCGCTCCCTCCTTAATAGGAGGGATGCGGGAGACCCCTTGCAGGGTAGGGCTGAGGATTATGCTCAATTCTTGGCGGACAAAGTAGCTCGGTTTCGATCGGACTTGGACTCCACCGCAGTAGGTCCAGCTGAGTCACAGGAGGATTACTTGTTACATCAGCTCTGGGTTGAGTTCCAGGAAGTTGCCTCTGGGGATGTGGACAAGGCCATTCGAGCTGTAAGTGCCTCCACTTGTATTTTGGACCCGTGTCCCTCCTGGCTGGTGGCTAACAGCAGGGAGGTGACACATGGCTGGATCCAGGCGGTTGTCACCGCCTCCCTTCGGGAGGGGCACTTCCCCGCCGTACTTAAAACGGCGGTGGTGAGACCCCTCCTGAAGAAACCATCGTTAGATCCAGCCATCTTAAACAACTTTCGTCCTGTCTCCAACCTTCCCTTTATCGGGAAGGTTGTTGAGAAGGTGGTGGCCTTTCAGCTTCAACGGGCCTTGGAGGAAGCTAGCTATCTTGACCCCTTCCAGTCCGGCTTCAGACCTGGTTACAGCACAGAAACCGCTTTGGTCGCATTGACCGATGATCTCTGGAGGGCCAGAGATGGAGGCTATGCGTCCATCCTGGTTCTCCTTGACCTCTCAGCGGCTTTCGATACCATCGACCATGGTATCCTTCTGCGACGACTGCGGGAGGTGGGAGTGGGAGGCACTGTTCTGCGGTGGTTCTCCTCCTACCTCTCGGACAGGTCGCAGTCGGTGTTGGTCGGGGGGCAGAGATCGTCCCTGAGGCCCCTAACATGTGGGGTACCTCAGGGTTCGGTCCTATCCCCCCTACTATTTAACATATACATGAAACCGCTGGGCGAGATCATTCGGAGGCACGGGATAAAATACCATCAATATGCGGACGATACGCAATTGTATCTGTCCGCCCCGTGCCAACTCAATGAAGCGGTGGACGTGATGAACCAGGGTTTGGAGGCCGTTAGGAACTGGATGAGTGCTAACAAACTGGTACTCAACCCGGATAAGACCGAGTGGCTGTTGTGTTTCCCCCCCAATAATTTGGCTAATATACCAACGCTTAGGCTGGGGGGTCAAATTTTATACCCCTCAGATAGGGTCCGCAACTTAGGAGTCCTCCTGGACCCACAGCTGACTTTCGATCACCAGCTGTCAGCTGTGACCAGGGGGGCATTTGCCCAGGTTCGCCTGGTCCGCCAGTTGCGGCCCTACCTAGACCGGGGGGCTCTCACAACAGTCACTCGAGCCCTTGTGATCTCTAGACTGGAATACTGCAATGGGCTCTACATGGGGTTGCCCCTGAAGTGCATCCGGCGACTGCAGCTAGTCCAAAATGCAGCCGCGCGAGTGATAGTGGGCGCACCGCGGTTCGCCCACGTTACACCTGTCCTCCGCGAGCTGCATTGGCTGCCTGTTGGTCTCCGGGTGCGCTTCAGGATACTGATGACCATCTTTAAAGCACTCCATGGTAGCGGGTCTGGGTACTTGAGAGACCGCCTTCTGCCGATTACCTCCCTAAATCGACCAATTAGATCGCACAGACTGGGCCTCCTCCGAATTCCATCTGCCAGTCAATGTCGACTGGCGACCACACGGAGGAGAGCCTTTTCTGTTGCCGCCCCGACCCTGTGGAACGAGCTCCCCATGGAGATCCGTACCCTCACCACTATCCAGACCTTCCGCGCAGCCCTCAAGATCTGGCTCTCCCAGCAGGCCTGGGGATAGGTTTCCAATTACCCGCCCGAGTGTTTGATCGCTGAATGAAAGTTGTGTTTTATTATTTTTTTCTTTGTGCACATATTGTTTTGTTTTTGACCTTGCACCCCCCTCCCCTGTGGTTGTAAGCCGCCCTGAGTCCCCTCAGGGAAAAGGGCGGCATATAAATCCCAATAAAACCTTAATAAACCTTAAATCTATTTTCAAGAAAAGATTGGACAAGAAAAGATTGTAGAGCCAAGGTGGCGCAGTGGTTAAATGCAGCACTGCAGGCTACTTCAGCTGACTGCAATTCTGCAGTTCGGCTGTTCAAATCTCACCGGCTCAGGGTTGACTCAGCCTTCCATCCTTCCAAGGTGGGTAAAATGAGAACCCGGATTGTTGTTGGGGGCAATATGCTGACTCCATAAACCGCTTAGAGAGGGCTGAAAGCCCTATGAAGCGGTATATAAGTCTAACTGCTATTGCTATTGCTAACAATTGGCACAAAACTATTGCAAACTGGGTTACCACTCACTTAACATCTTAGCAATGCAGTTTGTGGTCCCAACTGTGGTTGTAACTGGAGGACTCCCTGTATACTGTACAACATAACCAGTATAAATAACCATTTATGGTTGTTACATTTAACCATAAATGTAACCAGTTATGTTACATTTGCAGTAACAGAATGCAAAAATCCAAACAGCCTTTCTTACTGCTATATGCTGTACCAGGTTCATTCTGGGCTGATTATACTTCCCAGTATTCCCAGTCAACTGAGGATGGGAATAATGGGAGGTGGTGCTCCCCAGCTGCATGTGGCTGCTGGTCCCCTACACTGCTCTGTGGCACTGCTTTTATTTTTTATTTAAAATTAGCTTAGACTTCTGCAGTTGTTCGCCTAGGAACATGGTTGTTAAGTGAATCTGGCTTCCCCATTGATTTTGCTTGTCAGAAGGTCCCAGAAGGCAATCACATAACACCGGGACACTGCAAACATCATAAATACAAGTCAGGGGGCACTCAAAATCGATTCAATTTTTTGAAGTTTTTTGGGATTTGGTTGTGAACATAATTTGCAATTCTGGCTCATTTTGTACCCCAGAAGCCCTTAAATTGCTCCAGAAAGTTGCTGTTGCAGATTTAAAGATGCATGAACTTCAACTCCCAGAATTAAGTATGTTGGCTGGGACATTCTGGGAATAGAATAGAACAGAATAGAATAGAACTAAGAATTTGAATAGATTCAGAATTAAAATTAGAATAGAATAGAATTCAGCATTTGAATAGAATAGAATTCAGAATTTCGAACAGAATAAAATTTTGAATAGAATTCAGAATTAGAATAGAATTCAGAATTTCGAATAGAATAAAATTTTGAATAGAATTCAGAATTAGAATAGAATTCAGAATTAAAATTGGAATAGAATTCAGAAAAGAATAGAATGCAGAATAGAATAGAATTCAGAATTTGAATATAATAGATTCAGAATTCAAATAGAATTCAGAATTCAAATAGAATAGAATAGAATTCAGAATAGAATTCAGAATTCTGAATAGAATAGAATTTTGAATAGAATAGAATTCAGAATTTGAATAGAATTCAGAATTAAAATTGGAATAGAATTCAGAATTCAAATAGAATAGAATTCAGAATAGTATTGAATGCAGAATAGAATTGAATTCAGAATTCAAATAGAATAGAATAGAATAGGTTGGAAGGGACCTTGTAGCAGAGGTGGGCAGAAGCTTTGCAAGAGGGTGCCCGAACCGATAGTAAAAAAATTGGCAATCCACCACTGCCTTGTAGGTCATCAAGTCCAATCCCCCTGCTCAAGCAGGAGATCTTATCTTGGATGACAAACAACGGATTTAGCAAATTAAAGCCAATTCACTTTGTGCTGACTCTGGCTAGCTGGGAAAAGATGATTTTCTGCCCTGGTACTTGAGTTCTGCTTTCGAAGGGGCAGAAGCAGGGTACCTGGAACAAGGCGGCAGCAGCAGCCCCATCAGTCAGGTAAACAGGAAGCCATCAAACCGGTTGAGCACAGAAGCTCATGCCAGTTTCATTCCTGGAAGCTGGAATGATTGCTGACAAAGGAGTTAAACACCCAGCGTATCACGAGGGCTTTTGAAATAGCGGGGAATGGCTGGAAGGTGAGGTCTCTTTTTCTGGATCAGATGTCGGTGTGTGCATGTGTGATGAACAATTGCATATTTTGTTCTTGGGTTGGGGGGGTTGTGAAATCTGCAGACATACCTACTAATAACCCATCTTGTGAGTGCAGAGTGACATTTCTGAACCTTGGGCATTTTAAGATGGGTGATTTCAACTCCCAGAATTCCCCCCTCCAGAATACTTTAAGATGTGTGGACAGATTCCCAGAATTCCCCAGCCAGGATGCTTTAAGATGAGTCCCCTCATTAAGAAGGTATATAGCTTCTTACTAAATTTAAAAATGGAGGGCGAAGAAATAAAAGACAATGGGAAAATGAGGGGGGGGGGATAACTTTAGCTATAACATAGAATTAGATGCAGAGGTCAGCAACTTTAAACACTCAAAGAGCTACAAATGTCTTAAATGTTCAAATCTGGGCTTCCACCACAAAACCGCGGTCGACTAAAGCGCGCTCGACGAAACCGCGTACCTGACGTCATCACAGCGCGACGAAAAAAGCACACTGAGCGCTAAAGTTAAAATTAACCCCTAAACCTAACCCCCCGAAACCTAACCCTAAACCTAACCCTTAACCTAACCCTAAACCTAACGCTAACCCTTAACCTAACCCTAAACCTAACCCTAACGCTTAACCTAACCCTAAACCTAACCCTTAACCTAACCCTAACCCTAAACCTAACCCTTACCTTAACGTGAATCGGCTTGCTTTCAAAGCGCTTTTTAAAGCGCCCTTTTTTCTCCGCGGTCGCTGTTGTCGCGCTGCTGATGACGTCAGCGACGCGCTTTAATCGGGCGCGCTTTAGTGGACCGCGGTTTTGTCGTGCCACGCAAATCTGGAACCGACCAGAAATCCAATTCCCTCACCATAGAGTCTCTTCCTTTTTCCTCTACCTGTTCTAACCAAAAATAATTCATAATTCATAATTTAATAAGCTTATATACCGCCCAATCCCGTAGGACTCCGGGCGGCTTACAAATACAAAATAAAACAAAATAAAGAATAGGGGAAAGACGAGAACAATTTAAAAGAGACACACCATACACTCGACTTAGCTGGGGGCTGGACCTTATTCATGGGTCAACAGCCCCAGGCCTGCCGGAACAGCCAGATTTGGCTTTTTGGAAGGCCGTGAGAGTGGGAAGGGTCTGGATCTCGGCGGGTATATCGTTCCACAGGGCCAGAGCAGCTACAGAGAAGGCTCTCCCCCGAGGAGCCGCCAGCCGGCATTGTCCGGTCGACGGCACCCGGAGGAGGCCCAGTCTGTGAGTTCTTATCGGCCGTTGGGAGGTATGTAGCAGGAGGCGGTCTCGCCGATATCCAGGTCCAAGGCCATGTAGGGCTTTAAAGGTAATAAACCAGCACCTTGTAGCGCGTCCTATCAATTGTGAGGCTGACCAGGGACAGGGAGCCACAGCAGGGGAATGAAAGAGCCACATGCGGCTCCAGAGCTGCGGGTTGCCAACCCCTGAGCTAGAGAAATGGCAACATTTATGGGAAAGGAACTAGAGATTAACAATGGCAACCTCTTATAAAGAAGATTTATATGAAATGTTTTACAGATGGCATTTACCACCTGCTGGGTTAGCTAAAATGTTTAAAAATACATTTAGCAAATGTTGTAATAAAAAAAACGGGCACATTTTATCATATGTGGTGGACTTGTGTTAAAGCAAAAAAAAATATAGGCAAAAATACACAGATAGCTAGAAAAGATAATAGGGAAACATGTAGATTTTAAACCTGAACCGTTTTTATTAGGGATGATATCAGAAAAAAATGGATAAGAAAAATATGTAATTAATATTACACCAGCAAGGATTACCTTTGCACAATATTGGAAAAATGAAGAAACGCAGCAAGACGAAGAGATAATTAAGAAGATACTAGATTGGGCATAAATGGACAGACTTACATTGGAAATTAAACAGAAAGAAAACACAATATTATCAAACATGAAACTTATTTTACTTGGGGGGGAAGGGGGGGAGATTAAGAATAGAATCGGTATTGCTAAGCAAATTAAAAACCCAAACAACACGATGTTTATTAAGCACTAAGAAATGTGATTAACAGAAAAGTAATACAATTTATATACATACGAAGAAAGATGGGTCTCCAGCTAGGCTGGCTGGGGAATTCTGGGAACTGAAATACACCCATCTTAAAGTATCCAAGGTTGAAAAATCATTGGGCTGGTGTAAAATGTCTATTAGTAAATCTATGAGTCGCTGCAGAATTTATACAGAATATAGAGTTACAGAATTGAAAAGGACCTAATCCAGCCCCCTGCTCAAGCAGGACAACCTGTATCATTTCAGACCCATCGTATCTCTTCTTCAAAACCTCCAGTGTTGGAGCACCCACAACTTCTGGTGGCAAGCAGTTCCACTGATTAATTGTTCTCGTTGTCAAGAAATTCCTCCTTAATTCTAGGTTGGAATCTCCCTTTGTTAAACTTCCATCTTTGCTTCTTGTCCTGCCTTCAGGTGCTTTGGAGAATAGGTGGACCCCCTCTTCTTTGTGGCAGCCCCCCAAATATTGAAAAGATTGCTATCATGTCACTCCTGGTCCTTTTCTTTTTGTATTAAACTACTAGACATACCCAGTTCCTGCAACCGTTCTTCCTATGTTTTAGTCTCCAGTCCCCTAATCCTCTTGGTTGCTCTTCTCTGTACTCTTTCTAGAGTCTCCACATCTTTTTTATATCGTGGTGACCAAAACTAGATGCAGGATTCCAAGTATGGTACTTTACCTGATCTTGATGCTATCCCTCTGCTGATTCAGGCTAGGGTTACATTGGCTTTTTTTGGACACTGATGGCTCATATTTAAGTGATTATGCATTACTTCTCCTAGAACACTCAAAGAGCCACAAATGTACTCACTGGAAGCCCCCTCCCCTCCCGATTCAATTCTGCAGCCAACCAGAAGTCCGGTTCCCCCACCATAGAGTCTCCTCCTAGTTCGGCATCCATTTTCCTCTACCTGTCCTAACCGAAAGCCCTATCAATTGTGGAGCCGACTGGCGAACAGGGAGCCGCAGCAGAGGGATGAAAGAGCCACATGCGGCTCCGGAGCCGCACGTGGCCGACTCCTGTCCTAGATCCCTTTCACAGTCCCTGCTGTTGAGGCAGGTACCACCTATTTTATACCCGTGCATTTGTTGTTGTTTTTCTTTCCTTGCCATCCCCTTCATTCTGTTCCCCTCTCCTTTGTAGGATCAGCTACTTTAATGGAAAAGATACAAAATAGGAAGAAAAAAAATTGGGAGAAGGAAGGAAAGAAAGGCCAGTTTTGCAAGGCAGTTAAGCAGGACCAGGTGTTGCTACCAGCAGGACAAAGTTGGGTGAGTCAACCTCTTTCTAAAGAAGAAGAGAAGGTTTATGAAACCTGTATATTGCCAATCAGTGCATGCCAGTCCCATGACTGTTTATTTATTAAATGGGTAAGTTTATAATTTACATGTCAAATTACCGACAAGGCATTTTAAAGTTTGTCTGCACTTCTTTTTCCTAAACTTAGACAACATTGGATGAAGTTAATATCATGAATTCCGTACTGCACAGTTTGCCACCACAATCTCAGTTGTTATTCCTCATGAGGGGCGGTGGGTGGGTGGACTGAAATTCTGATTGGGAATGGTGAATTCTGGGCTTGAGAACCCACATTAAAGTCGTTCCCCCGCTGTAGGAAGCGAGCTATGTTAGCCTGTGGTTTGCCAGAAATCCAGTACAGGTAGTCATACTACTTACGACCACAGTTGAGCCCAAAATGTATGTTGCTAAGCGAGAAATTTGTTAAGTGAGTTTTTGCCCCGTTTTATGATTTTTCTTGCCACAGTTCTTAAGTGAATCACTGCAGTTGTTAAATTAGTAACACGGTTGTTAAGCAAATCAGGCTTCCCCATTGTCTTTGCTGGTCAGAAGGTCGCAAAACGGGGTCATGTGCCTCCAGGACATGCAATCGTCATAAATGGGAACCATCTGTCAAGCGTCCGAATGTAAACCACGTGTCCGTGGGGATCCTACAACGGTCATAAAGGGAGAAAAATGGTCCTAAGTCACTTTTTCCAGTGCCGTTGTAACTTTGAATGGTCACTAAGCGAACTGTTGTAAGTCGAGAACTACCTGTAGCACTTTTCTGACAACTACTTTTATGAAGAGACATAAACAGCAGCTGTTTCAAACCTCCTTGGTGGTCGGTGATTGAAACACATAAGGGAATAGCACTCCCGCCACCTTGAGTCCGGAAGCAGTTCCATAGGTGGAAGGGGTGGGCATTTTGGTGAGGTACCGACGTTTAGTACTGTAAGGAGCCCCAGACCGCACCTGAGGGAAGGACTGGGACATCTGCAAGTTTGAACTGAGGTAACAGAATGTGAGGCAACTGGCAGTTGGAACAGAGTTCTTTTCAGGTGGGGAGGGGGAGTAGAATGTCTTTACTCCTTAGCATCAGAGCGTGTTAATTATTTATAAGAATTACTAATGATCGGATGGTCATTTCGAAAAATCTTTTCTTAGCAAGCACCTAGAAGCTAAGAGGAACATACGTGCCAAATTTCAAGTTTGTAGGCTTTACGGTTCTGGAGATTTTGTGATGATGCGTGAGTGGTATTTGGCATAAATAAACAAATAAACAAACAAACAAGGTAGTCCTCAACTTACAATTGTTTTGTATAGTGGCCATTTGAGGTTACAACAGCATTGAAAAAAGTGACTTATGACCGTTTTTTCACACTTATCTGTGAAAATAAGTGTGCAGCCTGCCTCCCTGTGGCCAGGTGAGCAAAATTGGGATACTTGGCAGCTGGCACATATTTAACAGCAGAACCAAATTTGGAAGGGACCTTGGAGGTTTTCTAGTCCAACTCTGCGCTCAGACAGGAGACCCTACGCCCTTTCAACAAAAATCAAGTGGGGAAGCCAGATCGGCTTAATGACTGTGTGATTCACTTAACAACAGCAGCGATTCACCTAACAACACTGGCAAAAGTTGTACAATTGGACCAAACTCGCTTAATCACTGCCTGGCGTAGCAATGGAAACCATGGGCTCTCTAGTTGTCGTTAAGTCAAGAACTAATAAAAATCCATATTATTATCAAGAAATAATAATGGGGAAAAAATGACGTATCTCAGCCCGAGTGCATAAACAAAGTTAGTTTTATGCATCTCAATAAGAAGCTGGTATTGTGATTCTGGGCAGCTGATAAAAGTGGGTGGGTTTTAATACCGTCTTTGGGTTTTGCTCTGGAGCTTCCTGTTCCTGTGCAAGAACATGTATTCTATTGGCTGTTGTCAGATTCCTAGGGGGCATAACTGGCTCCATACGCAAAGAGGAAATGCAAATGCTAGATCAGTGATGGCGAACCTTTTCAGCACCTAATGCCCAAGCAGGAACACGCGTGCATGGGTGTGCACTAAAGCGCCAGCATGCACGCCAGCCAACTGGTCTTCATACACGCCGCAGCACTTGAAACCCGAAGACCCACACATCCCAGTTTTTGGGCCGTTGTTGTGGCCGTTTTTGGGGCGTTTTTAGAAATGCATCCTGAGTTTCTGCTTGGGGGGCTATTAAGAAAAACTGCTTTTAAGAACATGTTTCTCCATTTCTCCTTTTGGAAAATAAAATATTCTGCCTTTTTAATATTTCTCAAAATCTTTCATTCTTCTGGGGGTGGGGTAGACGCTGACTTTCTCCCAAAGTTTTAGAATGAACACACGCAGACGGAGGACACGCAGAATCAGGTCTTGGAAATCGAAGTGGTTTTATTGAACACAAGTGGCTTAACCAGTTGAAGGAAGACCATTCAGCTGGATGAGTCATCCCTTAGACAGACGCACCCTCGAGTGAAAATAAGCACGCCACACACGTGCTGGCTTTGCTTATTTTCTGTTCAGATGGGTCTGGTTAAAAAGCAAAATCCTGTAGCAAGAGCTTACGGTTTCGGGTGCGGTTTGGCACGCTTCTGGCTCACCTTCATTTTCCTTCTCATTGGTCTATTCTGAGACATTTCCTCTGGTTTCTTCCAATAAACTAAGCATCTCAGTGTCTCTTTGTGACTTTCTCTGCTAGGATCCAGCCAACCGTTTTTGGATGGCCAGTTTCGAATAGTGATGAAAGCAGCAGGCTAGAAACTAGGAGATGGGGAGTTCTAGTCCTGCCTTAGGCAGGAAAGCGAGTTGGGTGTCTTTGAGCCAATCACCAGGAGATGGGGAGTTCTAGTCTTTCTTTAGCATGAAAGCTGGCTGGGTGACTTTGGATCAATCACCAGGAGACTGGGAATTCTAGTCCCACTTTAGGCATGAAACCTAGTTGAGTGTCTTTGAGCCAGTCACCAGGAGACTGGGAGTTCTAGTCCTTGCACAGGCATGAAAGTCGACTGGGTGACTTTGGGTCAATCACCAGGAGACTGGGAATTCTAGTCCCACTTTAGGTATGAAACCTAGTTGAGTGTCTTTGAGCCAATCACCAGGAGACTGGGAGTTCTAGTCCCTGCACAGACATAAAAGTCAGCTGGATGACTTTGAGTCGACCACCAGGAGACTGGGAGTTCTAATCCCTGCACAGGCATAAAGGTCGGCTGGATGACTTTGGGCCAATCACCAGGAGACTGGGAGTTCTAGTCCTTGCACAGGCATGAAAGTCGGCTGGGTGGGATTAAACGAAGAGAGGGGGGGAGGGAGGGAGGAAGGAAGGGACAAGTGGAAAGATGGAAGAGAAAAGACAAGAGGGAGGAAAGGAAATAAGGAAGGAAGGAAGGAAGGAAAGAAGGAGGGAGGGAGGGAGGGAGGGAGGAAGGAAGGGTGGCTGTTTGGATACAAATTATGCTATCCTGGCTGGCGACCTAGCTCCCATCATCCCCAGTTTTATAGGCTGCCACCAAGCATCCCCACCCCTCCAACTTTGCAATTTCTTCTTCCAACCTCTTTCTCTCCCCCCCCCACTCCCCCACTTTCCAGGATTAACAGGGTCCCCGCAAAGACTGTACCCAGGGTATGCCAATCTTTTGGGGAGGGAGGGGGGTGTCCTCTCTCTCAGCCCAAATCAACCTCACAAGATTGTTGTGGGGAGAATAAAAGGAGGAAGGAGACCGTGTTTGCCACCTCGATTTCTTTATACTAATTTTTTTTTAAATGGCTGAAACAAGCAAGGAAGTTGGAATCAAGTTTGCTGGGCTTTAGTCAGCAGGAGAAGATTTTCTCTACCAGGCTGTGGCAGACACTGTGTGGCTACTCCAAACAGTTTCCTTTCCACTGGGGTTGTGGCCTGTCAGTGGAACCGGCGGCAGATTCGGACAGTGAGGAGGTTGGGGAGGAAGATGGGCCCGTCCTGGAGTCTGGGGAAGGCTCTGACAAGGGCTCTGCGTCGGAGGCAGAGAGGGGGGCAAGGCCATCTTCCTCCAGCTTGCAAAACCAGCCTCCCCCACCTGCTCTTTACGCTCCAGGTGAGACAGACACCTGCTTCCACCATCCCTCGCGGGAACGGCCCAAACGAGCCAATAGCAAAACTTCTTCTGTTGAAGGCATCCAATTTGGGCCCGAGATGCTTGCAGCAGCTTCCTTTTGAATAGCGTTAATTGCACGGTGCCAGAGAGGAAGTGCCAATTGCCCTTAGAGGATACTCGGCACGTGCACCGCCGACTCGGCTTCTCCAGCCCGGGAGGAAGTCGAGCATCACATGAAGATTCTTGTTACGACACGAACGATCCAGAAACGCGGCCAGGAATCCGAACGCCAGAGCTGCCTTAGGGCTGTGTAACGGAGCGTAGGCCCCCGAAGCAGCTGGCCAAAAATTCAGCTTCACATGCTAAACAGGGTATAAGGATCGGTTTAATGCCAGCTTAGAGATTCCAGGCCGTCCTCGTCCTCAGACCGCAACGGAGCCCAAACATTTCTGCGGCTCAGCGAGACGTTCGTCAAGCGAGTGACGCCCCATTTTATGAGCTTCCTTGCTGCATTTAGAATAGAATCACAGAGTTGGAAGGGACCTTGGAGGTCTTCTAGTCCAGCCCCCTGCTTAGGCGAGAAACCCTACACCACTTCAGACAAACAGCTATCCAACCTCTTCTCAAAAGGGGATCGCGTGACCCCGTGATGCTGAAGACCGTCATAAATACGAGTCAGTCGCCAAGAGCCTGAATTTTGATCACGTGACCCCGGGGAGGCAGCCAAGGTCGTAAGTGCGAAAAAGGACCACTTTTCACACTTAACAACCGTCGACGCCACCCCGTGGTCACATGTTCAAAGTCCGGCCACTAAAGGAAGGGTTGTGAGCAGGAGTGGCATTCGCTTCTTTTACCTACCGGTTCGCAAAGGTGAGCTTGGCCTTCCACGCGTGTGCTTTGATTGCGTGCACGGCTAGCACGCCTGCGCGCGGCTTGAAAACGTGCCTCAATAGGACGGCATAGAACCGGTGGCAGATGGGTGGCCCACTCGCAATTTCCCCTACCGGTTTGGGCGAACCGCTCCGAACCGGCTGAATATTCCCTCTGGTTGTATGTCAAGGACTACCTGTATTCATCTGGTCCAGCAAGGGTGAAAAGCAGAGAGCATGGGGTTTTTGAAAGGTGTCCCCCCCACTCGCCCTATGAAAAAGACCGCAATAAGCCGGTACGGTCGGCATCACCTTGAGAGGCTAAATTTGCCACGATGCTCCTAACCGCTTTGGCTTTGGTGGTTTTTCAGGAGAGTTTCCAAGGAATTCTCCAGTCTGCAGTTAGTTACCCTTCCTTTTTATGTTTATTTTTTGGCCTCCTTTCTCTCGGTAGAGCTCGGAAGCTTTTCCGTTTTAAGGATCGCACTGGAGGCTGGTAATTTGCACTTTGTCCGGGATAGACTTCCAAGAAAACAGAAGAAGTGGTGCCCTCAGAAAGTTGTGGAGGAAATGGGAGGATAGGAGTTTTTCTTTGTGCAAACAACTTCACATCTTTCCTTTCCTCCCCTCCTTTTTTCCTTTCCTTTCCATTCCTTTTCTTTCCTCTTCTTTCCTCTCCTTTCCTTCCCTCCTTCTTTTCCTTTCCTCTCCTCGCTTCCCATCCCCTCCCCTCTTTCTTTTCCTTCCCTTCCCTTTTCATTCCTCCCCTCCCCTCTTTCCTGTTTATTTTTATCTGCTCAATTGTCTCTGATACTTAGAAATTGCCTGGATAAAACTAGTCCTTGTTGTTTGTTGGCAAGGTTTTTTTTCTTTCAAAAGTGGCTTGCCATTTCCTAGTCGTTGCTTTTAAAGCCCTACATGGTTTAGGACCTGGCTACCTGAGAGACCGCCTCCTGCCATTTACCTCCCAAAGACCGATAAGATCGCACAGATTGGGCCTCTTCCGGGTGCCGTCGGCTGGTCAATGTCGGTTGGCGGCTCCCCGGGGGAGGGCCTTCTTTGTTGCTGCCCCGGCCCTATGGAACGATCTCCCCGTAGAGATCCGGACCCTTACTACTCTTCCGGCCTTCCATAAAGCTACCAAGACCTGGCTCTAAGCAGTTTGCATGATGTGTAGCTTTTAAAAATTGTATGTCTATTTTTAAATCTATATGTCCCCTTGTCTTCTCTGTAAGCCACCCAGAGTCCCTAGGGAGTGGGCGGCATACAAATGACAATAAACCTTAAACCTTCCTAGGGTTGATAGAAAATGACTGGTTGATGGTCCCCCAGCCGTCTTCCATGCCTAAGGCGGGATTAGAACTCCCAGTCTCCTGGTGATTGATTGGCCCAGAGTCACCCAGCCAGCTGTCATGCTTAAGGTGGGATTAGAATTCTGAGTCTCCTGGCGATTGGTCCAAAATCGCCCAGCCTCCTTTCATGCTTAAGATAGCACTAGAACTCTCAGTCTCCTGGTGATTGGACCAGTCACCAGCCTCCTTGTATGCCTAAGATAGGACTAGAACTCTCAGTCTCCTGTTAATTGGTCTGAAGTCACCCAGCCTCCTTTCATGCCTAAAATAGGATTAGAACTCTCTGTCTCCTGGTGATTGGTCTGAAGTCACCCAGCCTCCTTTCATGCCTAAGATAGGACTAGAACTCTCTATCTCCTGGTGATTGGTCTGAAATCACCCAGCCTCCTTTCATGCCTAAGATAGGACTAGAACTCTCAGTCTCCTAGCAACTGGCCCATAGTCACCCAGCCTCCTTTCATGCCCAAGGCAGGACTAGAACTCACAGCCCCCCGGTGTTCTACACCAAACCGCCTCTCTATAATTCCATTGATCCCAAGAACTTGGGAACAGCCCCAAGCTAAATCAACTTCCCCGCCTCTTCAGAAGGGACGCGAGAACGAGGAATAAACACACCGTATCTGGTTTCATCAATCCGCCGTTTATTTCAACAGTTCAGATATTCCCACCCACCCCCGACAATCCAGAAGGAAAAAAGAAAGAACCTAGAAGTACTAGATGGGTCCATTCTATTGATATCAAGCATGCCTTCCCCACCCCCCAAAGCGGGCTTTGCGGAGGGCGGCAGAGCCATCCCTAACTCAGCCCCGGACTACGGTGCCCATCACCCCCACCCCAAGGTACAACCAGGCAGGAAGAGTTGGCCAGGTTGCAGAAGCAGCCGGGGCGGTGGTGGGGAGGGAGGTAGAGCTGGAATGAGAAGAAGGCTGTTTGGCTTGGCGGAAGAAGAAGAGGAGGAGGAAGAGGAAGGATGATTGACATTTTCTCTTTTATTCCCCCCTTCATGCTTTTAACTCATGGCTAGCTTGGTTACTTCAAGGCTAACGTTCCGCTGGGAGAGGCCTCAGAAGTGCTTTTTCAATGGGCCAACTGGACTTAACTCTGTTTTTCCTTGAAGAGGTTTCGCTTCTCACCCCGAGAAGCTTCTTCAGTTCTACCCGAAGGGCGGAGGATGGAAGGATTTCGATTCCTTGCAGTCCTCTGGTCGTTAGTCTTCTCTCTGGGAGTCGTTGAGGCCCCTTGGAGGTTCATCTGTGTCCTTAGGGTCACCTGAGTGGAAAATTGGTAGTGCAAATGGGTGTGGAACGGCTGCAGGATTCGGCTTTTGCCAAATCTGGAGAAAATAAGGACTATGGGTGACATAATAACAGTCTTCCAGTATTTGAGGGGCTGCCCCAAAGAAGAAGGGGGTGAAATTATTCTCCAAAGCACCTGAAGGCAGGACAAGAAACAATGGTTGGAAACTAATCAAAGAGAGAAGATACCTGGAATCAAGGAGTGGTATTCAGCCGGTTCGCATTGGTTCGTCCGAATGGGTGGTGGAGAACTGTGAGTGGGCCCAGTCCCACCCAACTGCCCCGGCTCCAAAATGTCCTCTGTATCCTCGTTTTTGACGCTGCACGGATATGTGCACACGGAAGGCATAGGCATGGGCTCACAGTTGCAGACCAGTGGTAAACCTAAGTGGATCCCACTGCTGAGGCCGAGATACTGTAAACCTCCAAGTGGCCTCAGTGATTCCCAAAGAGAGTACTAACAACCAGATGACCGCAAGGAATAGAAATCCTCCCATCGTTGAATCCGAACTGAAGAAGCTTCTCGGATGAGGAGCGAAACGCCTTCAAGGGAAAAAAGGCCAGTTGCCTGTTGAAAAAGCACTTTTGGGACAACCACGATTTGGATGACTGAGAATCTTCATAGACAGTTGGGAGAGATATTCACACACGCCTCTTCCTTCCCCCGAGCCGAATAAACCTCTCAGAATCCTTAATTTTCCTCCTCACCGGAGCCTGTTAGTGCTTCAGTTTTTAATCGGGCTTCGGTTGTTTGCTCCAAGTGAATAATTTCCCCTGAAAACGGAACACATCCCATTTTATTCCCTTCAAATCTCCCCTCTCCTCCTGCCGTACGCGAAATAAATCAATATATCCCCCCCTTTTCAAACAGTAAAAGATATTTTCACATATTTTTAAAAGTTTAAACTCTTTTTGTAAAAAGACATTTCCCCCCCCCAAAAAACAAAGCCAGCCACATTTCTCTCTGTTTCATAGGTAGAAATGCTACTGGTGCTGGTTTTATTTTTTCAGTTTTAATAGCTGTACGCTGAGCTATCTCCTGAACTTGCCGGAACTCTTCCTGGCTATCAAAAAATTGAACGCTCCAAGAAAATAGGGAGCGGTCTTGCGAAGGGCGGCCAGCCACCACAATCTTGGGGTGAGAAAGAGGAGCAGAAGGGGTTTGGGAAGCAGGCGTGGTGGGTCTCGCCTGGAAAATGTTTGGGGGTGGGAGTGCATGCAAATTAGGCTGGATATTTCAGAGATTAAGAACAATAGCAATAGCAGTTAGACTTATATACCGCTTCATAGGGCTTTCAGCCCTCTCTAAGCGGTTTACAGAGTCAGCATATCGCCCCCAACAGTCTGGGTCCTCATTTCACCCACCTCGGAAGGATGGAAGGCTGAGTCAACCTTGAGCCGGTGAGATTAGAACCGCCGAACTGCAGATAACAGTCAGCTGAAGTGGCCTGCAGTACTGCACCCTAACCACTGCGCCACCTCGGCTCTAGAACGAAGGTTTCTCTGCAGGGTTTGTGACCCAGTCGACTCCATCTCCCCCCGCCAACTTTGTCACTTTAAGACAGGTGGACTTCAACTCCCAGAATTCCCCAGTCAATATGGAGGTCAATAATCTCGGCAACTTTTAAGACTTGTGGACTTCAACTCCCAGAATTCCCCAGCCAGCTCTTTTTTCCCCCTTCACTTTGCTGAAGTCAAGATATATTATGTTTACTGCATCCCCACCGTCTATTAAGAAAGTTACCCTACGCGGCTGGCTGGGGAATTCTGGGCGTTGAAGTTCACGTGTCTTAAAATGACCAAGGTTAAGAAACAAAATCTGCTTTTTTAACATTTCTGGTGCAATATGGCTCTTCCAGAGTGACGCACCGGACAGAAAATCTACCCAAATGCAGGAACCCACACAAGATTTAACCAAGTGGCATCTTTTGCCAGTTCAAAACGGGCAGCTGTGAATTTTATTGCCATTTCCCAAGATGCAAAAAACTGAGCCTCTGGTATGGACAGTTTTGTCGGCTGCATGCAAGGGGGATGGGGTGGACGGGCGTGGTTTTTTTGTGACATAGCCCACCGTTGTTTGCCTCCGTTCTGACCAGCAGATGCCCAACCCCACTGCTGCCTTCCGCAGAGACCCAGGGAAGAGGCCCAGGTGCTACTCTAGAATAAATTTCACAGCCAGCGCAAGGCAATGGACCCAAAGCAAAAAAAGAGGGGACGCCAGGCATCCCCGAGCGAAGCAGTGGGGAAGGGTGGGGAATGCAGTAGCTGTCCTTCCTTTCTCCCCCTCTGCCCCACGTGGCCCTTGACCCTGAGGGCCACTTTTATTATTGCTTTTAAAGAGATGGCTAGTTCCTTAAGAATAGATGGGAGTGGTTGGAAAAGGGAGAGTAGGAAAGGGAGGGAGGGAGGGAGGAGAAGGAGACAAGAGGAAGGAAGGAAGGAAGGAAGGAAGGAAGGAAGGAAGGAAGGAAAGGAGAGGAAGAATAGACAAGAGGAAGAACAAAAAAGAAAGTACAACAGGGAGGAATGGAAATAGGAAGGAAGGAAGGAAGGAAGGAATAGACAAGAGGAAGAACAAAACAGAAAGGACAAGAGGGAGGAAAGGAAATAGGAAGGAAGGAAGGAAGGAAGGAAGGAAGGAAGGAGTAGACGAGGAAGAACAAAAAAGAAAGGACAACAGGGAGGAAAGGAAATAGGAAGGAAGGGAAGGAAGGAAGGAAGGAAGGAATAGACAAGAGAAGAACAAAAAAGAAAGGACAAGAGGGAGGAATGGAAATAGGAAGGAAGGAAGGAATAGACGAGGAAGAACAAAACAGAAAGGACAAGAGGCAGAAAAGGAAATAGGAAGAAAGGAGGGAAGGAAGGAAAGGAAAGGAAAGAATAGATAAGAGGAAGAACAAACAGAAAGGACAAGAGGCAGGAAAGGAAATAGGAAGAAAGGAGGGAAGGAAGGAAGGGGAAAGGGTAAGAGGAAGGAAAGGACAGGAAATACCAATAATGGAATATATTTATATAGTTCATAGTTGGAACAAGGAATCCATGGTGCTCTCTGAGCTTGGTAGTTTTTTTGCAGACGTTTCATGACCAAACTAGGTAACATCATCAGTGCTAGTCCTCATACACTGATGATGTTATCTAGTTTGGGGAATGAAATGTCTGCAAGAAAACAACCAAGCACCAAGAATACTGAGGACAGGAAATAAGAAATGGGGGGAAGGAAGGAAGGAAGGATAGATAAAGAGGTGGGGCGAAAGGAAGGGAGAAAGGGAAGGAAGGAAGGAGAAAGGGAAGGAGGGAAAGAAAAGAAGGGAAGAAGGAAGACTCGATCTGAGCACCAGAACTGTTTCCCCACCCTTAGGGGTCCTCCTGACCCACAGCAGCCTTCGTGGGGGGGGGCATGTGCATCCCAAGAGGGAGAAACTCTCTTCCCTCTCAACCCATCACTGCCGCAGGAGAGCCATTTTTCCTTCCCTGGCAATGATGCCGGCTGTGGGAATCCAAATCCATCACAAATCGTCATCCGTCATTTCCGAACCTGCCCACTTTCAGACGGGTGAACCTCAACTCCCAGGACCCGAAGATGGCGACGTCCTTCGAGTCCCGACAAGCCCCCACGGAAAGCCCCTCATCCCTTTTCTCCTGGGATGGCTTTCCCCTCCCTGACCGAGTCCCCCTGCCTTGAGATACCTGGTGGCCTCCCATCCCTTTGGCTTCTAAAGATCGGCTGCAGCCAGCAGGCAATGATTGACCCGATCAAGACCGCTCAGCTGACCTGGCCCCCGTTCCTTCTTGAGAAATTGTGGGGAGGGGGAGAAATCAATAGCAATAGCAGTTAGACTTATATACTGCTTCATAGGGCTTTCAGCCCTCTCTAAGCGGTTTACAGAGTCAGCATATCGTCCCCAACAGTCTGGGTCCTCATTTCCCCCACCTCGGAAGGATGGAAGGCTGAGTCAACCTTGAGCCGGTGAGATTAGAACCGCCGAACTGCAGATAGCAGTCAGCTGAAGTGGCCTGCAGTACTGCACCCTAACCACTGCGCCACCTCGGCTCTCAAACCAAAGGCAAGACGCTGGCTGCCATGCTACGAGCGAAGAGTCCTCCCCCCATTTTTTTTGGTAATACACATCCTATCACACACCTTTGGCGACAAGATCACAGCCAGCTTCTTGACCTTGCAGGGGTCACAGTAAGTTTTGCTCCCCCCTTTTTGGGGGGCAGGAAACAATTAAGAATGAAAATAAGAAATCCCGAAGCTCTACCGGAGAAAATGATATTGGCGAGCCACGGAAGGAAGAACGAGAAAGACCGAAAAGAACGGAGAAGAAAAAGGCAACCTCGGGTGGAAAAAATTAAAACTGGAGTTTAAGGGGAGGGGGTCCATTTTGTGCTTTCATAGGTGTGTTTCCCCCCCACTTGGGTCCTGATCTAGGCTAGTCTAACTCGTGGGCAATGGCTCTCTGTGATTTCTTTACGACAATGCTGGTATTCGTCCCGGACCGTATTGCAAATTGTGACGGTTTCTTTTGTCGGTGGGCTGCTGCCGGTGTTATGGCTGGTTCAGTGCATGCACACAGTTGCTTGTAAATAGGTCTGTGCACGCACAGAACATTATAAAATGCCCCCCCAAAAAACATACTGCGGCGAACGAGGAACCAGTTCGGAGACCCAGGCCAACATTTCACGACCGCTTCGTATGAACCGGCATGAACCGGTAGCAACCCACCTCTGGTTGAGACGACGATCTCCGGATTCCCTCCGCCCCCCGGCATATCCAGAAAGGAGACCTTGATGGGGAAAGCGTCTTGCTAGGTGCCCCCACGGGGAAAAAAGAGAGAGAAATGGGGCGCAGGGGACCCCCACGCCAGGGACAAAGGGTCATCGTGAAACCGAGGTTATCTTACACCCCAGACGGATCCAGGTTCTCTCTGACCGAGATTGTGCTTATTTCTTTAGGTTATTCCCAACCCTCCCCACTCCCTTCCGACAACCCCCACTGGAGGAAGCCAGGCCTCTCCCTCCCCCCGCACCGTATGGAAAAGCGGTCGCAGCAGCCCCGGGCACCGGCCCAGCCAGGCCAAGGCATTGGGCAGGGGTCAGCCCGCCAAAGCGCGATTGCTCATGCTGTTAGATTGAACTCGAGACTTAAGCAGCTGCCCCGGGGGAGCGGGGAGGGGCAGGATGAAACTTTCCGCTTCACCTGCCTTGGAAGAATACGGATATTTTGGTTCATGCACAAAGCGGCTCCTCTCGACACCCCTCCCCCGCCCTTGTCGAAGGCAGCAGCTGGTGGGTGGCGGGCAGGGGGGAGACGCACGGGAGATGGGGGGGGGGTCCACGGAGGAGCAGGAGGGAGGCAAGTCTGGTGGGGCCGCACGCCGGCCCTCCTACGCCCGGGACTCCTTCTTGGCGTTGGGCTTGTTCCCCAGTATGGCGTCGATTTCCTGGATGACTTGAGGGGTCAGCTGGGTGAGGACCTGTCGGAGGAGGAAGAGGGGAGGGGGTTGTCAGTATGAAAAATGGGGTGCATGTCCTCCTACACCCCCCCCCCCAGCATCATATCTGTAATTGTTACGGCTGCCTTCTCGGGTGACTTGAGGTAGGGTCTCTTAAAACAGTGGTTCCCAAACTTGGCAACTTTAAGACTTGTGGACTTCAACTCCCAGAATTCTCCAGCCAGGCTGGAGAATTCTGGGAGTTGAAGTCCACAAGTCTTAAAGTTGCCAAGTTTGGGAACCACTGTCTTAAAATGTCACAGATGATGTTATCTAGTTTGGGTGAAGAAACATCTGCACGAAAACAACCAAGCACCAAAGAGTACCGAAGACAGGAAATAGGGAAGCAAGGAAAGAAGGAAAAGAGGGAGGGAGGGCAAGAGGAAGGGAGGAAGAGAAAGGGCAAGAGGAAGTAAAATAAATAGGGAGGGAGGGAGGGAAAAAGGGAGGAATGAGTAAGGGAGGGAAGGAAAGATAAAGAGGGAAGAAAGGAGAGAGGGCAGAAGGAAGGGAGGGAGGGAGGACGGAAAAGAGGGAGGAGGGAAGGAGGGACAAGAGGGAGGAGGAACAGAAAGGACGAGAGAGTAAAGGAATTAGGAAGGAAGGAAGGAAGGAAGGAAGGAAGGAAGGAAGGAAGGAAGGAAAAGAGGGAGGACAAGAGGGAGGGAGGAAGAGAAAAGGACAAGAGGAAGTAAAATAAATAGGGAGGGAGGGAGGAAAAAAGGGAGGAATGAGTAAGGGAAGGAAGGAAAGATAAAGAGGGAAGAAAGGAGAGAGGGCAGAAGGGAGGGAGGGAGGGAGGACGGAAAAGAGGGAGGAGGGAAGGAGGGACAAGAGGGAGGAGGAACAGAAAGGATGAGAGAGTAAAGGAATTAGGAAGGAAGGAAGGAAGGAAGGAAAAGAGGGAGGACAAGAGGGAGGGGAGGAAGAGAAAGGACAAGAGGAAGTAAAATAAATAGGGAGGGAGGGAGGAAAAAGGGAGGAATGAGTAAGCTTCCTTCCTCCCACCTGCTGGAACCCCCAAGGTTGCAGCCCCCTACGTTGAATTTCTCTATTGGGGGGGGGCTCCATGGATGATTGGAAGCTGCTGTGTCCCCCCCCCCCCAGCTTTTTTACCCATCTGCATTCAAACCCCCCTTGCTTGGTGGGAAAAACTTCAGGTGAATTGAAAACATAGATAGCCGGGGGGGGGGGGCTGCCCTCACCCAGAGCCTCCCCCTTGATGGGGTTAAATGCAGCCCCCTCCCCCACTGAGTGACTGGTCACCAGATCTCTGGCCTCCTCCTCTTTCCCTTCCCATCTCCACAAACCCCACTCCCTCCTAGCACTGATAGTGTTACCTAGCGGGGTCACAAAAAAGCTCAGCTCAGAGAGCACCAAGAACCTCACAGTCCTCCTCCCCCTCCTCTTTTCATAAACCCCACTCCCTTCTAGCACTGATAGTGTTACCTAGGTGGGTCATAAAATGTCTCCAAAAAACTACCAAGCTCAGAGAGCACCAAGGACCTCACTCCTCCTCCTCCTCCTCCTCCTCCCCCTTCCTCCTCATCTTCTTCCTCCCCCTTCTTCCTCCTCCTCCTCCTGTCTGCAAACCCCGCTCCCTTCTAGCACTGATGATGTTACTTAGTTGGGTCATGAAACATCTGCAAGAAAACTCAGCTGAGAGCACCAAGGACCTCACAGCCGCCCTCCTCCTCCTTCCTCCTCCTCCTCCTCCTCCTCCTCCTCCTCCCCCTCCTCCTCCTCCTCCTTTTCACACATACCACTCCCTCCTAGCATTGATAGTGTTACCTAGCTGGGTCACGAAACGTCTGCAAAATACTACCAAGCTCAGAGAGCACCAAGGACCTCACACCACTCCTCCTCCTCCTCCTCCTCCTCCTCCTCCTCCTCCTCCTCCTCCTCCTCCTCCTCCTCCTCCTCTTCACATACCACTCCCTCCTAGCCCTCCTCCTCCTCCTCCTCCTCCCCCTTCTTCCTCTCCCTTCTTCCTCCTCCTCCTCCTGTCTGCAAACCCCGCTCCCTTCTAGCACTGATGATGTTACTTAGTTGGGTCATGAAACATCTGCAAGAAAACTCAGCTGAGAGCACCAAGGACCTCACAGCCGCCCTCCTCCTCCTCCTCCTCCTCCTCCTCCTCCTCCTCCTCCTCCTCACACATACCACTCCCTCCTAGCATTGACAGTGTTACCTAGCTGGGTCACGAAACGTCTGCAAAATACTACCAAGCTCAGAGAGCACCAAGGACCTCACACCACTCCTCCTCCTCCTCCTCCTCCTCCTCCTCCTCCTCCTCCTCCTCCTCCTCCTCCTCCTCCTCCTCCTCCTCCTCCTCCTCCTCCTCCTCCTCCTCACACATACCACTCCCTCCTAGCATTGACAGTGTTACCTAGCTGGGTCACGAAACGTCTGCAAAATACTACCAAGCTCAGAGAGCACCAAGGACCTCACACCACTCCTCCTCCTCCTCCTCCTCCTCCTCCTCCTCCTCCTCCTCCTCCTCCTCCTCCTCCTCCTCTCCTCCTCTCTTCCTCCTCCTCCTCCTCCTCCTCCTCCTCCTCCTCACCTGAATGGATCCCAGGTTCTCGATGAGCTGCTCGGCGCTAGAGACCCCCAGGAGGACGGAACTGACCCCTTCTGAGCGAAGACACCAGGCTGTTGGGAAGATAGGATTCCCACCCCACCCCGAAATAGGTCAGAAAGGAACAAGTTTAGCCTCTTCTCCCCACCTTTCTAAAATTGGTGCTTGCGCGTGGGTGGGAGTGTGATCGTTGCCTCTCATCTCCGGTGCGTTCAGGGACAGCTTTCTGCAGGTCCCCCCCCTCCCCGCTTGCTGTGAATCTGCTTCAGGGGCTGCCCTGATTTCTCGACGCAAGAGGGTCACAGCCAAAGCATCAGAAGCCGGAGGGAAATATACGTTTCTGATATAATCATATCTGTTTCACCACCTCATCTCGGATGCTCTTTGGAATCGCCATTCTGACCTGTTTTTCCACTTCTCTGGTTTGGTGGAAGGGACCTTGGAGGTCCTCTAGTCCAGCCCCCTGCCCAAGCAGGAGACTCTCCTTCTCTTTCTCCAAATAGCCCTTGGGAGGGACCTTGGAGGTCCTCTAGTCCAACCCCCTGCCCAAGCAGGAGACTCTCCTTCTCCAAATAGCCCTTGGGAGGGACCTTGGAGGTCCTCTAGTCCAACCCCCTGCTCAAGCAGGAGACTCTCCTTCTCCTTCTCCAAATAGCCCTTGGGAGGGACCTTGGAGGTCCTCTAGTCCAACCCCCTGCTCAAGCAGGAGACCCTCCTTCCCCTTCTCCAAATAGCCCTTGGGAGGGACCTTGGAGGTCCTCTAGTCCAACCCCCTGCTCAAGCAGGACACTCTTCTTCTCCTTCTCCAAATAGCCCTTGGGAGGGACCTTGGAGGTCCTCTAGTCCAACCCCCTGCTCAAGCAGGAGACTCTCCTTCTCCTTCTCCAAATAGCCCTTGGGAGGGACCTTGGAGGTCCTCTAGTCCAACCCCCTGCCCAAGCAGGAGACCCTCCTTCCCCTTCTCCAAATAGCCCTTGGGAGGGACCTTGGAGGTCCTCTAGTCCAACCCCCTGCCCAAGCAGGAGACTCTCCTTCTCTTTCTCTAAATAGCCCTTGGGAGGGACCTTGGAGGTCCTCTAGTCCAACCCCCTGCTCAAGCAGGACACTCTTCTTCTCCTTCTCCAAATAGCCCTTGGGAGGGACCTTGGAGGTCCTCTAGTCCAACCCCCCTGCCCAAGCAGGAGACTCTCCTTCTCTTTCTCTAAATAGCCCTTGGGAGGGACCTTGGAGGTCCTCTAGTCCAACCCCCTGCTCAAGCAGGACACTCTTCTTCTCCTTCTCCAAATAGCCCTTGGGAGGGACCTTGGAGGTCCTCTAGTCCAACCCCCTGCCCAAGCAGGAGACCCTCCTTCCCCTTCTCCAAATAGCCCTTGGGAGGGACCTTGGAGGTCCTCTAGTCCAACCCCCTGCTCAAGCAGGACACTCTTCTCCTCCTTCTCCAAATAGCCCTTGGGAGGGACCTTGGAGGTCCTCTAGTCCAACCCCCTGCCCAAGCAGGAGACCCTCCTTCCCCTTCTCCAAATAGCCCTTGGGAGGGACCTTGGAGGTCCTCTAGTCCAACCCCTGCTCAAGCAGGACACTCTTCTTCTCCTTCTCCAAATAGCCCTTGGGAGGGACCTTGGAGGTCCTCTAGTCCACCCCCCTGCCCAAGCAGGAGACCCTCCTTCCCCTTCTCCAAATAGCCCTTGGGAGGGACCTTGGAGGTCCTCTAATCCAACCCCCTGCTCAAGCAGGAGACTCTCCTTCTCCAAATAGCACTTGGGAGGGACCTTGGAGGTCCTCTAGTCCAACCCCCTGCCCAAGCAGGAGACTCTCCTTCTCCTTCTCCAAATAGCCCTTGGGAGGGACCTTGGAGGTCCTCTAGTCCAACCCCCTGCTGAAGCAGGAGACCCTCCTTCTCTTTCTCCAAATAGCCCTTGGGAGGGACCTTGGAGGTCCTCTAGTCCAACCCCCTGCTCAAGCAGGAGACTCTTCTTCTCCTTCTCCAAATAGCCCTTGGGAGGGACCTTGGAGGTCCTCTAGTCCAACCCCCTGCTCAAGCAGGAGACTCTTCTTCTCCTTCTCCAAATAGCCCTTGGGAGGGACCTTGGAGGTCCTCTAGTCCATCCCCCTGCCCAAGCAGGAGACCCTCCTTCTCCTTCTCCAAATAGCCCTTGGGAGGGACCTTGGAGGTCCTCTAGTCCAACCCCCTGCCCAAGCAGGAGACTCTCCTTCTCCTTCTCCAAATAGCCCTTGGGAGGGACCTTGGAGGTCCTCTAGTCCAACCCCCTGCTGAAGCAGGAGACCCTCCTTCTCTTTCTCCAAATAGCCCTTGGGAGGGACCTTGGAGGTCCTCTAGTCCAACCCCCTGCTCAAGCAGGAGACTCTTCTTCTCCTTCTCCAAATAGCCCTTGGGAGGGACCTTGGAGGTCCTCTAGTCCAACCCCCTGCTCAAGCAGGAGACTCTCCTTCTCCTTCTCCAAATAGCCCTTGGGAGGGACCTTGGAGGTCCTCTAGTCCAACCCCCTGCCCAAGCAGGAGACTCTCCTTCTCCTTCTCCAAATAGCCCTTGGGAGGGACCTTGGAGGTCCTCTAGTCCAACCCCCTGCCCAAGCAGGAGACTCTCCTTCTCCTTCTCCAAATAGCCCTTGGGAGGGACCTTGGAGGTCCTCTAGTCCAACCCCCTGCCCAAGCAGGAGACTCTCCTTCTCCTTCTCCAAATAGCCCTTGGGAGGGACCTTGGAGGTCCTCTAGCCCAACCCCCTGCCCAAGCAGGAGACCCTCTACCATTTCAGACAAATGGCTGTCTCGTCTCTTCTGAAAAACCACCGATGTCGGAGCAACTGAAACTCCATGCAAAAAAATCCCCGCACAACCGTTGAGAAACACAACGATCAAAATGGCCGTGGAAGGTAATCCGTGTTCTGAGCCAGCTCCCCGAATACGACAAACCCTCGGAAGGGAACTCAAAAGATTCCCTTACTAGGAATGCCGGCAAAAAGTTTCTTTCTCACCGCAGGCTAACAAGTCTCTTGGGCTGGAAGATGAGTCTGCCTCATCTATTTCTCTCCGCCCCCCACCCCTGCCTTTTATCCCCAGCTGGGGAGGGCTTCGCTAGCAGCAGTGGCTCTTCCGTCCCAAGGACCAGCCCATAGATTTCCACTGTTCTCCTCTCCTCTGTCTTCTGCTCATCCACGCGTCAGGCACTGGACCCAGCTGTTCCTCCTCTTCCTCATCAGCCACCTCTAGGGTTAGGGTTTGGGTTTAGGGTTAGGGTTAGGAGCTGTTGACTCTCCATCTGAAGACTGACGGACAGCCCAGGCTCCGCCTCTGTCTCTCCATCTCTCTGCCAGCTCCATTCCCTCTTCCCCCTCGGATGCTGACCCTGACTCCTCTGATTTGGCTGCTGGAGGGGGCTACCCTGAAAAAGCTAGGGCTGGGCCTCGTTCCCCTTACGTGGGAGCCCCACACAGAAGGCCTTGCCTGAATCCCCTGATAGGGAGGGGACGATGCCTGCCTTAGGGTGCCGTTACAAAAAGACATGCACGCACGCACACCCACACACACCCTCCAGCGTCCTCACCAATAGCCAGCTGCGCCACGGTACAGCCCAGGCGTTCAGCGATGGGTTGCAATGCCTTCACCTTGCTCTGCTGCTTCTTCCATCTTCGCTCTGCAGCTTCTCCTTCAGCCACTGGTAGCCCTGAAAGAGGAGGAGAGGGCCAAGACCGTCACCGAAGGTCCTCATGGACCAGCAAGCCCATGAACCGCCGCTTAGCCCGCTGAGCATCTGTTCGGAGCAAAGCGCTCCCAGCCTCCCTTCAGGGACCTTCGACGTTAATAAATAAGTTGTGAGACCTGGAGCTATGCTGAAGGCTCGTCCGAAGACAGAATTTGGGGTAGGGGGAAGGAGAGCTTAAGAATGCAGCCGCGCGAGCGATCGTGGGTGCACCTCGGTTCACCCACATAACACCTATCCTCCACGAGCTGCACTGGCTGCCTATTGGTCTCCGGATACGCTTCAAGGCGCTAGTCGTCACTCATAAAGCCCTTCATGGTATTGGACCTGGGTACTTGAGAGACCGCCTGCTGCCAATCACCTCCACTAGACCGATTAGATCCCACAGATTAGGCCTCCTCCGAATTCCATCCGCCGGCCAGTGTCGACTGGCGACTACCCGGAGGAGAGCCTTCTCTGTGGCTGCTCCGACCCTCTGGAACGAACTCCCCGTGGAGATTCGAACCCTCACCACCCTCCAGGCCTTCCGCATAGCCCTTAAAACCTGGCTGTTCCGACAGGCCTGGGGCTAAAGAGCTGTTGCCCCCGTCTCGAATGGTATGACTGGTGTGTTTTAAATTATGCATTGTTATGTGTCGTTTTTTAATTTTTGTCTGTATCCCCCTTCCCTGGTTTGAGTTGTAAGCCGCCCTGAGTCCCCTTCGAAACAAACAAACAAACAAGAGGGGTTTTCACAAGGTGGCACATACCACCGGCAAGGCTAGCCAAAATGTTTAAAAACACATCCGTTAAATGTACTGTATTTTTCGGAGTATAAGACGCACCAAGCTTTTGAAGAGGCAAATTAAAAATAAACGTTTTTGCACTCTGCAGACCTCCCAAAAAACCGGCCTGTTTTTTCTTTCTTTCAAAAAAAGGGCATGCATAGCCTTTAGGAGGCTTGTAGAGTGCTTGTAAAGAGCCAAGGTGGCGCAGTGGTTAGATGCAGCACTGCAGGCTACTGCTAGATCAGCAGGTCAGCGGTTCAAATCTCACCGGCTCAGGGTTGACTCAGCCTTCCATCCTTCCGAGGTGGGTAAAATGAGGACCCAGATTGTTGGGGGCAATATGCTGACTCTCTGTAAACCGCTTAGAGAGCCTGAAAGGCCTATGAAGCGGTATATAAGTCCACTGCTATTGCTATTGCTATTGCTATCCTGGGGCGGGGGCGAGGGCAAAAAATATACAAAACACGCCCAGTTTTTCGCGAAAATGGGCCCGTTTTTTGTCAAAAAAAGGCATGCACAACCTTTAGGAGGCTTATAAAGTGCTCCTGAGGGCTGTTGGGGAGCAAAACGGAACAAAAAACGGGTCTGTTTTTCGCTCATTTCTGCCCTTCCCAGCCCCCAGGAGCACTCTGGAAGCCTCCTAAAGGCTATGCACGGCCATTTTAGTGAAGCGGACGGGGTTTCAGCAGGCGAAAAAATGCTGTATTCAGTGTATAAGGCGCACCCAGATCTTCAGCCTCTTTTTTGAGGGGAAAAGTGCATTTTAAACTCCAAAAAGTACGGTAACCAATTTCGGGGAACATACAACCACATGTTGTGGACGTGTCCAAAAGCAAAAAAAAATCTGGATGAAAGCATTATAAGAATTATTTTTCTTAGGCGTCATCCTTAATTCATTATTTTTCTTAGGCCTACCCGAAAAAGGGGGAATGTATATTTAATATTACACGTTTTGGGTTCACCGACAAAAGGCCGACCGACAAAACCGCGCCCGACTAAACCACGGTGACAAAACCGCGAGTTCTAAATCGCGCCGACGAATGAGCGCTGAATCGCGCTGACAACAGCACGGTGACAGAAGCGCGCTGTGAACCTAAACCTAACCCTAACCCTAAACGTAACGCTAAACCTAACCCTAACCCTAACCCTAACCCTTACCTTAACTCGCCCTTCTGTCGACACGCTGTTGTCGGTGCGCTGTTGTCAGCGCGTTGAGGACGTCGCGGTTTTAGCGACGCGGTTTTGTCAGCGTGCTTTTGCCGTGCGCGCTTTTGTCGGGTCACGCATGTTTTGACAGCGGCAATAATTCAATTTGAGATTGTGCTGCCATTTCGGCGGTCAAGAACAGTTGGGATCCTACCTTCATGGCTGCCCGGCAGTTCTCCGCACACATTCTTCATATTTTCCCGTGATGAGTCCACACGCCAGCGGAGACCAAGTTATGGCTCCTACACCTGAAGAAGGTAAATGGAGCAGGTGGGGTCAGGACGGGCAACAGTTCCTCTTCCTCCTCTCACTGAATTTTCAGGTATCACCCACAGCTTCCTCAAGCTTACTTTGACCTTAAAGCAAGGGACCTCCAGATCCTTCAAGCATCAGCTGATTGGGTGCTTAGCCCATTAACCTTGGGCGAATATAAGCCACCTTCACTTCTGCAATGTGCTGTGTTTAGGAATCATGGCTTGTCTCTTAGGTAGGAAAACCCATAAAACACAACTGAACTCCTTATGTGTTCATCTCTAGGTCAGCGTTTCCCAACTCTGACAACTGTAAGGTGGATGGACTTCAACTCCCAGAATTCCCCAATCAACATGGAGGTCAGTAACCTCAGCAACTTTAAGATGGGTGGGCTTCAATTCCCAGAATTCCACAGCCAGCTCTTTTTCTTTTTTTTACTTTGCTGAATAAAGTCAAGCTATATTACATTTACTGCATACCCACCGTCTATTAAGAAGGTTACCCTATGTGGCTGGCTGGGGAATTCTGGGAGTTGAAGTCTACAACTCTAAAGTGACCAAGGTTGGAGACCCCTGTTTTACGACTGGTGGACTTCAACTCCCAGAATTCCCTAGCCAACTCTTTGTTTCACTTTGCTGAATGAAGTCAAGATATATTACTGCATACCCACCATCTATTAAGAAAGTTACCCTACATGGCTGGCTGGGGAATTCTGGAGTTGAAGTCCACAGGTCTTAAGTGGTCAAGGTTGGAGACCTCATGTTTAAGACTTGTGGACTTCCAGAATTCCCCAGACAGCTCTTCCCCCGCCCCCTGGCTGAAATCAAGGTATATTACGCTTACTGCATACCCACCATCTATTAAGAAAGTTACCCTACATGTCTGGCTGGGAATTCTGGGAGTTGAAGTCCACAGGTCTTAAAGTGGTCAAGGTTGGAGACCTCATGTTTAAGACTTGTGGACTTCCAGAACTCCCCAGACAGCTCTTCCCCCGTCCCCTGGCTGAAATCAAGGTATATTACGCTTACTGCATACCCACCATCTATTAAGAAAGTTACCCTACATGTCTCGCTGGGGAATTCTGGGAGTTGAAGTCCACAAGTTGCCAAGTTAGAAAGCCACTGATCTAGGTCAAAGCAGGGTTGCATTGAATAGATGGAGAGGAGGACAAGGAAGAACGTTATCATGCAGGAGGGGAAAATAGGGAGGGAGGGTTCCCTTCCTGAGCCCCCTCCTCCTCCTCCCCAAGCCCTTCTTCCTCCTTCCTTCATACCTATCTTGTGATACAACTCTGGAAGCTGGGTCTCCACCTTTTCTCTCTGGAACATATGATATTCCGCCTGTTCGCACACGGGAGGGATGAGGTTGAATTGCCGGGCCACGGAGTAGGCTTCCTACATTGCAGAGAAGAAAGGTGGGGGGGAGAAGAGATTAGGGGTGGGGGAAAGAGAGGAACCAACTTCTCTACCATTCCCCTCCCCCCCAAAAAAACTCAGAATGTACCATAATCTCCATGGCGCTCCAGCGAGAAGTCCCCCAGTACATGGCCATGCCTTGATTGATCACGTACGTCATAGCTCGGACAATCTCTGAGGGGAAAATGAAAATAGAAAGAGAGATCAGCACCGGAAGTACCTTCTCCCTCCGTTTCTTCCTCGCGTTTCAAAGATGAGGAGTTTTTCGTATTCAGAAAAAACAGTTGTGGCCCGCCGGCAGGAGCAGAGCCGGACAGTGAGGAGGTCGGAGGAGGAACATGGCCAGTCCTGGGGGTTGAGGAAAGCTGAGACGAGGGCTCTGCGTCGGAGGCAGAGAGGGAGCTAGACAGCAGCGAGGCAGAGGAACAGCTGGAGCCTCTTCCCGGTGCGCGCAGAGCTGCCAGAAGACAAGAACTGAGAAAGCAGGGTTGATTTGGGAGTAAAAACACACCGTGGAGGTGATTGGCCCCTCCCACAGGAACGGGAGGGGGGGCTTTTGCAGGAAACAATCCGTTCCTTCGGTTGGTTCAAGAGTGGAAAGTTATATTTGTGACTATACGAGACTCTGTGCCAAGTTTGGCCTTGCCCAGCATTTGGAAATTAGCTATCTGGCAGCTCTCCAAGCGAGATAAGGTTCGTGTGGATAAACATTCCTCTGAAAGACTATTTGCTAAGCCTTGATGACTGTGAATGAAAGGAATTCACAGTCGTGTAAACAAAAGACTCCGCTCCTCGCTTTTTAAGGAAGCCTGGGTCAGAATAAAAGGGAACGGTAGCTATTCACTTACTTTCCCTACCGAGTCACAAATGTGAGGGCGCACCACACATGTGGTTGGCCTTCCGCAGTATGCACTTTGGCTTGAAAATGTGCTCAATAGGATGTCACAGAGCTGGGGCAGCCGGGGTGGAGCGGGCCCATGGGCCCAACTACGATTTCCATTACCAGTTTCTGTGCACCGGTCCGAACACACCCGAACGCACCTGAGTTTAATGCAAATAATGCATACATCCATTGCCACCTTTGATTTTCAATTTAGCACCCCCTCACTGAAAAATGGGCCAGAGGGTTATTTCTCAATCACTTTCCATAAGGAATAATCATCACCACCTCTTTTTAATCATTTTTCCTTCAGGAAAATCGAGAAAGTGGTGAAGGAAGTGTGAAATACATTTCAAGAAATCTTCGCAAAGAACAGGACAAAATGTAGGTGAGTCCATTTTTTTTTAAAAAAACCTGAGATTAAAAGGTTTGCCCAGCTGCCAATTCTTTTAATTCTTCCATCTTTAATCACCGCTTGATTTTAACCCTAAAATGCAACAGGGTTATATATATATTTTTTACTGCTTTTTCATTTATTACTGGCAGTCCTCCACTTACAACCACAATGGAAACCCAAATTACTGTCGCTAAGCATTTCTTAAGTGAATTTGGCAACAGTGCTATCCACTCCTGTCAAGCGAATCCCAAGCGAGTCCCCCCGGTCGTTAAGCGAATCTGGCTTCCCTATTGACGTCGGCTCGTCGGAAGGTTGCAAAAGGGGATCGTAGGACACTGCAACCGTCATAAATATGAATCAGAGGCCAAGAATTTTGATTGCATTATGCAGGGTCATAAGTAACCATGAAAAAAAAAAGGCTCGTAAGTCCATTTTTTCAGGGCCGTCGTAACTTGGAATGGTCACTAAGAGAATTGTTGTAAGCGGAGGAGTAACTGTATTTATTTCACAAGAAGGTACCGTGTTTCCCCGAAAATAAGACACAAGAAAATAAGATTTTCAGGGAGGTCTTATTTTCGGGGAAATAACATTTTTGCAATCAGGTTATTGAATAGTGGGGAAAACGATAGACAGCAGCTAAACCGGAGGTGTCTCTTGTTGTCGTTGGCAGCACAAGCCACACACATTTCGGATGGGGTGGGGAGGGACACAAAGCTTGCAACTACACACTACACACGTCTGCTTCCTATGCAAAAGTACGGCGAGAATAAAATCTAGAGGAGTAAGGTGGAAGTAAGCCCCACTTAAGTCAGTCGGGTTTTTCCTCCTTGGGAAAACACGCTTTCTCTGCCCTGGTCCCTTTAAGACGGGTGGACTTCAACTCCCAGAATTCCCCAGCCAGCCATGTTGGGAGTTGAAGTCCACCCGTCTTAAAGGGGACAAGATCGGTGAATTAAGTGAATTAAGGGGTTAGAGACTAGGGCTGTTAGAGTTAGGAGGCTATTATATAGGCAGCAAAGCGATTCAGGACAAGAAGAAAAGGCAGGAGACAAACCCTCCATAACCAGTGTGTAGGCAGGCTGGGGAATTCTGGGAGTTGAAGTCCACCTGTCTTAAAAGGGGCCAAGATTGAGAAACAGTGAATTAAGGGGTTAGAGCAGGGGTCAGCAACCTTAAACACTCAAAGAGCTGCAAATGTCCTAACCGGAAGCCGGCTGGAAGTTGAATTCTGGAGCCGACCGGAAGTCCAGTTCCCCCACCATAGAGTCTCCTCCTAGCACGGCATCCTTTTTTCCTCTACCTGTCCTACCGGAAAGCCCTATCAATTGTGGAGCCGACCGGCGACAGGGAGCCGCAGCAGAGGGATAAAAGAGCCATATGCGGCTCCGGAGCCGCAGGTTGCCAACCCCTGGGTTAGAGACTAGAGCTGGTTAGTGTTAGGAGGCTATTATGGGCAGCCAAGAGGAGTTCTGGGTTCAAGACAAGAGGAAAAGGCAGGAGAGACCTCTCAAGCCAGATTCTACCGCAGGTAGTCCTCGACTTACGTAACAGGAATAGGTTTGGCCGCACTCACGTCCCCCATTTTGATTTTTTTGAATGCACCCTAAAGCTCTAATTATAGTATGAGGGTCTTCTCAACACTGGAAGTTTTTCAAAAGTGATTGGACAACCATTTGTCTGAAATGGTTTACGGGGTTCGACTAGAAGACCTCCAAGGTCCCTTCCAACTCTATTCTATTCTCTATTCTTCTATTCTATTCTATTCTATATTCTATTCTATTCTATTTATTCTATTCTATTTATTCTATTCTATTATTCTATTCTATTTATTCTATTTTTTTTTTAATATGGTTTTATGGTTTTATTGACATTTGTAGGCCGCCCTTTTTCCCTGAGGGGACTCAGGGCGGCTCACAGAAAACCAAGGGAGGGGGAATACAACATTAAGACGACAACATATAATAAAATCGACACCATACATTCAATATTCGGGCGGGGTAACGGTCCTTATCCCCAGGCCTGACGGGCGAGCGGGCGAGCCAGCTCTTCAAGGCTATGCGGAAGGCTTGGACGGTGGAGAGGGTACGAATCTCCACGGGGAGCTCGTTCCAAAGGGTCGGGGCGACTGCTGAAAAGGCCCTCCTCCTTGTAGTTGCCAGCCGACACTGGCTGGCCGATGGAATGCGGAGGAGGCCCAGTCTATGCGATCTTATAGGTCGTAGGGAGGTAATCGGCAGAAGAATTTTCTATTCCTCTATTCTATTCTATATTCTTCTATTTTCTATTTTATTCTGAATCCTATTCTATTCTCTATTCTATTCTATTCCATATTTTCTATTCTATTCTATTCTATTCTATTCTATTCTATTCTATTGTACTCTACATTCCATTCCATATTTTCTATTCTATTTATTGCATTGCATTCCATATTTTCTATTCTATTCTATTCTATTATTCCATTCCATCCATATTTTCTATTATATTCTATTTTACTCTGCTCTATTCCAGTTACCTTAGATTCAGCATGAATTCAGACAGCAGACAAGTAAATAAAAAAATAGAAATCGGGCACTTTTTAAAATTGCTGGCTGGAATGTAAATCTAACACATTAAATCCGACCATTGAATTTAACCCCTTTCGACTAAAAGTGGTGGGGAAAATCCACATTGAGAGGCAACCCCAAAAGACCCCCATCTAACTAGCCCCTCCTAAAACTTGGGGTCTCCTCACTGGAAGCGTGACGAGGACAATTAGCCTCACACAATTCCCCCCCACCCGAAAATGTCATTTGCTCTTGGGGGAAAATGCAGATTTAAAAGCCCTGCAGACTTGTATTCTGCCAGCCCCTGTCCCTTTAAGACGGGTGGACTTCAACTCCCAGAATTCTCCAGCTGGCTATGAATTCTGGGAGCTGAAGTCCACCCGTCTTAAAGGGACAGAGGCCGAGAAAGACTGATCTACACACCTAACGTTGTAGGTGGTTTTTTGTTGGCTTGAGAGGTCCGGGGTGCAAGAGACAAGAGGAGAAGCAGGAAATTGGGGAGGGGCCTCACAGGGAGGGGGATCTATAATACCTTCCAGCAAGAACACTCGGAAATTCAGGTCGCCCTCTGGAGGAAGGAGAAAACCAGTGAGACGGGCTGGAGTTTTCAAAGCCAAGCCTGGTTGGCTGGGCACCAGAATTTGGGTCTGGGGGTGTCATACAGGCCCCTGGGGCAGCTCACCCCTTCCCCTGCACCCCCTCCCTAGGAAAAAAGGGGGGAACAGAAGCCGTTGCCTTCACTAGGGAAAAACGTCTCTGCACATTAAGGGAGTCATGTCTGATTTTACGACCATTTCCCCGACGGTTGTTAAGCGTGTCGGGGCAGTCATTAAACAAACTGTACATTTTTTTTGTTAAGCACATCTGGCTTCCGGCCCAGGAGGTCATAAATGGGGATGCCGGGACCTATCGTTAGATACCAGCCTCCAAATTTCCCTGGGGATGGTCGTTAAGTGCGAGGACTGGACATAAGTTGCAGATCTATAGCCCCTTTCCCTTTCTTCTTTCTTCCTTTGCCACGAAGCGCTTGCCTTTCCTATTTCTTATCATTTTTCTGCATGTTAATTCCCTAGAAAGAAAGCATCATCGGGGGAGACAGATGTACAAGATGTGGTCAAGAAAAATCAAGATGGCTGCCACTGTTGCCGCCATCTTGACCGTTTTTTTTTTACTACTGCAAAATATTGTCTCTGGAATATTTGTTTAAACTCTGCCTCTGCCGAAGATCCAAAGTGTTCTATATTGACGGAGGAACGTGTGTGTGTGTGTGTGTGTGTGTGTGTGTGTGTGTGTGTGTGTGTGTGTGTGTGCGCGCGCACGCGCCTCTGTGTGTTGTCGGTTGTGTTGTTTTCCTAGAGCAGAGGTCTTCAAACTTGGCAACTTGAAGATTTGTGGACTTCAACTCC
>NW_028261384.1:140797071-140869936 GCF_051295495.1 Thamnophis sirtalis | reverse complement strand
AACCCCCTGCCCAAGCAGGAGACTCTCCTTCTCTTTCTCCAAATAGCCCTTGGGAGGGACCTTGGAGGTCCTCTAGTCCAACCCCCTGCTCAAGCAGGAGACTCTCCTTCTCCTTCTCCAAATAGCCCTTGGGAGGGACCTTGGAGGTCCTCTAGTCCAACCCCCTGCTCAAGCAGGAGACTCTCCTTCTCCTTCTCCAAATAGCCCTTGGGAGGGACCTTGGAGGTCCTCTAGTCCAACCCCCTGCCCAAGCAGGAGACTCTCCTTCTCCTTCTCCAAATAGCCCTTGGGAGGGACCTTGGAGGTCCTCTAGTCCAACCCCCTGCCCAAGCAGGAGACTCTCCTTCTCCTTCTCCAAATAGCCCTTGGGAGGGACCTTGGAGGTCCTCTAGTCCAACCCCCTGCCCAAGCAGGAGACTCTCCTTCTCCTTCTCCAAATAGCCCTTGGGAGGGACCTTGGAGGTCCTCTAGTCCAACCCCCTGCTCAAGCAGGAGACTCTCCTTCTCCTTCTCCAAATAGCCCTTGGGAGGGACCTTGGAGGTCCTCTAGTCCAACCCCCTGCCCAAGCAGGAGACTCTCCTTCTCCTTCTCCAAATAGCCCTTGGGAGGGACCTTGGAGGTCCTCTAGTCCAACCCCCTGCCCAAGCAGGAGACTCTCCTTCTCCTTCTCCAAATAGCCCTTGGGAGGGACCTTGGAGGTCCTCTAGTCCAACCCCCTGCTCAAGCAGGAGACTCTCCTTCTCCTTCTCCAAATAGCCCTTGGGAGGGACCTTGGAGGTCCTCTAGTCCAACCCCCTGCTCAAGCAGGAGACCCTCCTTCTCCTTCTCCAAATAGCCCTTGGGAGGGACCTTGGAGGTCCTCTAGTCCAACCCCCTGCCCAAGCAGGAGACTCTTCTTCTCCTTCTCCAAATAGCCCTTGGGAGGGACCTTGGAGGTCCTCTAGTCCAACCCCCTGCCCAAGCAGGAGACTCTCCTTCTCCTTCTCCAAATAGCCCTTGGGAGGGACCTTGGAGGTCCTCTAGTCCAACCCCCTGCCCAAGCAGGAGACTCTTCTTCTCCTTCTCCAAATAGCCCTTGGGAGGGACCTTGGAGGTCCTCTAGTCCAACCCCCTGCTCAAGCAGGAGACTCTCCTTCTCCTTCTCCAAATAGCCCTTGGGAGGGACCTTGGAGGTCCTCTAGTCCAACCCCCTGCTCAAGCAGGAGACTCTCCTTCTCCTTCTCCAAATAGCCCTTGGGAGGGACCTTGGAGGTCCTCTAGTCCATCCCCCTGCCCAAGCAGGAGACTCTCCTTCTCCAAATAGCCCTTGGGAGGGACCTTGGAGGTCCTCTAGCCCAACCCCCTGCCCAAGCAGGAGACTCTCCTTCTCCTTCTCCAAATAGCCCTTGGGAGGGACCTTGGAGGTCCTCTAGTCCAACCCCCTGCCCAAGCAGGAGACTCTTCTTCTCCTTCTCCAAATAGCCCTTGGGAGGGACCTTGGAGGTTCTCTAGTCCAACCCCCTGCTCAAGCAGGAAACTCTCCTTCTCTTTCTCCAAATAGCCCTTGGGAGGGACCTTGGAGGTCCTCTAGTCCAACCCCCTGCTCAAGCAGGAGACCCTCCTTCTCCTTCTCCAAATAGCCCTTGGGAGGGACCTTGGAGGTCCTCTAGTCCAACCCCCTGCTCAAGCAGGAGACCCTCCTTCTCCTTCTCCAAATAGCCCTTGGGAGGGACCTTGGAGGTCCTCTAGTCCAACCCCCTGCTCAAGCAGGAGACTCTCCTTCTCCTTCTCCAAATAGCCCTTGGGAGGGACCTTGGAGGTCCTCTAGTCCAACCCCCTGCCCAAGCAGGAGACTCTCCTTCTCCTTCTCCAAATAGCCCTTGGGAGGGACCTTGGAGGTCCTCTAGTCCAACCCCCTGCCCAAGCAGGAGACCCTCTACCATTTCAGACAAATGGCTGTCCCGTCTCTTCTGAAAAACCTCCGATGTCGGAGCAACTGAAACTCAAAAGATTCCCTTACTAGGAATGCCGGCAAAAAGTTTCTTTCTCACCACAGGCTAACAAGTCTCTTGGGCTGGAAGATGAGTCTGCTTCATCTATTTCTCTCCACCACCACCACCACCCCGCCTTTTATCCCCAGCTGGGGAGGGCTTCGCTAGCAGCAGTGGCTCTTCCGTCCCAAGAACCAGCCCATAGATTTCCACTGTTCTCCTCTCCTCTGTCTTCTGCTCATCCACGCGTCAGGCACTGGACCCAGCTGTTCCTCCTCTTCCTCATCAGCCACCTCTAGGGTTAGGGGTTAGGGGTTAGGGTTAGGAGCTGTTGACTCTCCATCTGAAGACTGACGGACAGCCCAGGCTCCGCCTCGGTCTCTCCATCTCTCCGCCAGCTCCATTCCCTCTTCCCCCTCGGATGCTGACCCTCACTCCCACGCTGCGTCCTCTGATTTGGCTGCTGGAGGGGTTACCCTGAAAAAGCTAGGTCTGGGCCTCATTCCCCTTTCATGGGAATCCCCTGATAGGGAGGGACGATGCCTGCCTTCGTGACCCGTCAAAACTGCGGAGGACAAAATCGCGCTCGACGAAAGCGCGCATTTGACGTCATCACAGCGCGACGAAAAAAATTAAAAATTGAAATAAAATTAAAATTAAAGCAAGCCGATTCACATAAAGGTAAGGGTTAGGTTTAGGTTTAGGGTTAGGGTTAGGTTAAGGGTTAGGGTTAGGTTTAGAGCGTTAGGGTTACGTTTAGCGTTAGGTTAAGGGTTAGCGTTAGGTTTAGCGTTAGGTTAAGGGTTACCTTTAGGGTTAGATTTAGGGTTAGGTTAAGGGTTAGGTTTAGGGTTAGGTTTAGGGTTAGGTTTAGGGTTAGGTTTTGGGGGGTTAGGGTAAGGTTTTCGCTTTATTTTTACATTTTTTGATCACAGCGCGATGTTTTCGTCGCGCTGTGATGACGTCAAATGCGCGCTTTCGTCGAGCGCGATTTTGTCCTCCGCGGTTTTGTGGTGGAACCGCCTGCCTTAGGGTGCCGTTACAAAAAGACATGCACACACACACACCACACACACCCTCCAGCGTCCTCACCAATAGCCAGCTGCGCCACGGTACAGCCCAGGCGTTCAGCGATGGGTTGCAATGCCTTCACCTTGCTCTGCTGCTTCTTCCCATCTTCGCTCTGCAGCTTCTCCTTCAGCCACTGGTAGCCCTGAAAGAGGAGGAGAGGGCCAAGACCGTCACCGAAGGTCCTCATGGACCAGCAAGCCCATGAACCTCCGCTTAGCCCGCTGAGCATCTGTTCGGAGCAAAGCGCTCCCAGCCTCCCTTCAGGGACCTTCGACGTTAATAAATAAGTTGTGAGACCTGGAGCTATGCTGAAGGCTCGGCCGAAGACAGAATTTGGGGTAGGGGGAAGGAGAGGTTAAGAGGGGTTTTCTTTCTTTCTTTTTTTAATTATTTTATTTTATTTTATCAATTTCATATATACATTCACAATTATATGATCTCATAACTGTTATTAATAATATGTATTTATAACAATTTTTCCCTACTGTTGACAGTATACTTGAAGATTGCTTTTTTAACATCCCATAGATCCATCTTATCTTACAACGGTCCTACTTCTTCTTCCCTCCCTCCCTCTTTCCTTCCCTCGTTTCTTCTCTCCTACTCCCCTTCCTTCCCTCCCTCCTTCCCCTTCCCTCCTTCTCTCCTTCCCTCCTTCCTTCCCTCCTTCCTTCCTTCCCTCCTTTCTTTTCTCCTTCTCTCCTTCCTTTCCCCCTTCCTTTCCTCCTTCCTTCCCCCCTTCCTTCTCTCCTACATTCCGTCCTTCCTTCCCTCCTTCCTTCCCTCCTTTCTTCTCTCCTTCCTTCCCTCCTTTCTTCTCTCCTTCTCTCCTTCCTTCCCTCCTTCCTTCCTTCCTTGCTTCCCTCCCTCCTTCCTACTCCCCTTTCTTCTCTTTCTTCTCTCCTTCCTTCCTTCCTCCTCTCCTTTCCCTTCTCTCCTTCCCCTTCCTCTCCTTTACCCTTCCCAAGAGAGGTTTTCACACGGCGGCACTTACCACCGGCAAGGCTAGCCAAAATGTTTAAAAACACATCCGTTAAATGTACTGTATTTTTCGGAGTATAAGACGCACCAAGCTTTTGAAGAGGCAAATTAAAAAATAAACGTTTTTGCACTCTGCAGACCTCCGAAAAAACGGGCCTGTTTTTTTTTTCTTTCAAAAAAAGGGCATGCATAGCCTTTAGGAGGCTTGTAGAGTGCTCCTGGGGCGGGGGCGAGGGCAAAAATATACAAAACATGCCCAGTTTTTCGCGAAAATGGGCCCGTTTTTTGTCAAAAAAAGGGCATGCACAACCTTTAGGAGGCTTATAGAGTCCTCCTGAGGGCTGGGGGGAGCAAAACGGAACAAAAAACGGGTCTGTTTTTCACTCATTTCTGCCCTTCCCAGCCCCCAGGAGCACTCTGGAAGCCTCCTAAAGGCTATGCACGGCCATTTTAGTGAAGCGGGCGGGGTTTCAGCAGGCGAAAAATAATGCTGTATTCAGTGTATAAGGCGCACCCAGATTTTCAGCCTCTTTTTTGAGGGGAAAAGTACATTTTAAACTCCCAAAAATACGGTAACCAATTTCGGGGAACTTACAACCACATGTGGTGGACGTGTCCAAAAGCAAAAAAAATATCTGGATGAAAGCATTATAAGAATTGTTTTTCTTAGGCGTCATCCTTAATTCATTATTTTTCTTAGGCCTACCCGAAAAAAGGGGAATGTATATTTAATATTACACGTTTTGGGTTCACCGACAAAAGGCCGACCGACAAAACCACGCCCGACTAAACCACGGTGACAAAACCGCGAGTTCTAAACCGCGCCGACGAATGAGCGCTGAATCGCGCTGACAACAGCGCGGCGACAGAAGCGCGCTGTGAACCTAACCCTAACCCTAAACGTAACGCTAACCCTAACCCTAAACCTAACCCTTACCTTAACTTAAATCGCCCTTAAATCGCCCTTCTGTTGACGCGCTGTTGTCGGTGCGCTGTTGTCAGCGCGTTGAGGACGTCGCGGTTTTAGCGACGCGGTTTTGTCAGCGTGCTTTTGTCGTGCGCCCTTTTGTCGGGTCACCCATGTTTTGACAGCGGCAATAATTCAATTTGAGATTGTGCTGCATTTCGGCGGTCAAGAACAGTTGGGATCCTACCTTCATGGCTGCCCGGCAGTTCTCTGGCACACATTCTTCATATTTTCCCGTGATGAGTCCACACGCCAGCGGAGACCAAGTTATGGCTCCTACACCTGAAGAAGGTAAATGGAGCAGGTGGGGTCAGGACGGACAACAGTTCCTCTTCCTCCTCTCACTGAATTTTCAGGTATCACCCACAGCAATAGCAATAGCAATAGCAATAGCAGTAGACTTATATACCGCTTCATAGGCCTTTCAGGCCTCTCTAAGCGGTTTACAGAGAGTCAGCATATTGCCCCCAACAATCTGGGTCCTCATTTTACCCACCTCGGAAGGATGGAAGGCTGAGTCAACCCTGAGCCGGTGAGATTTGAACCGCTGACCTGCTGATCTAGCAGTAGCCTGCAGTGCTGCATTTAACCACTGCGCCACCTTGGCTCTTCCCTCAAGCTTACTTTGACCTTAAAGCAAGGGACCTCCAGATCCTTCAAGCATCAGCTGATTGGGTGCTTAGCCCATTAACCTTGGGCGAATATAAGCCACCTTCACTTCTGCAATGTGCTGTGTTTAGGAATCATGGCTTGTCTCTTAGGTAGGAAAACCCATAAAAACACAACTGAACTCCTTATGTGTTCATCTCTAGGTCAGCGTTTCCCAACTCTGACAACTGTAAGGTGGGTGGACTTCAACTCCCAGAATTCCCCAATCAACATGGAGGTCAGTAACCTCAGCAACTTTTAAGATGGGTGGGCTTCAATTCCCAGAATTCCACAGCCAGCTCTTTTTTTTTTTTACTTTGCTGAATGAAGTCAAGCTATATTACATTTACTGCATACCCACCGTCTATTAAGAAGGTTACCCTATGTGGCTGGCTGGGGAATTCTGGGAGTTGAAGTCCACAAGTCTAAAGTGACCAAGGTTGGAGACCCTTGTTTTACGACTGGTGGACTTCAACTCCCAGAATTCCCCAGCCAGCTCTTTGTTTCACTTTGCTGAATGAAGTCAAGATATATTACTGCATACCCACCAACTATTAAGAAAGTTACCCTACATGACTGGCTGGGGAATTCTGGGAGTTGAAGTCCACAGGTCTTAAAGTGGCCAAGGTTGGAGACCTCATGTTTAAGACTTATGGACTTCCAGAATTCCCCAGACAGCTCTTCCCCCACCCCCTGGCTGAAATCAAGGTATATTACGCTTACTGCATACCCACCATCTATTAAGAAAGTTACTCTACATGTCTGGCTGGGGAATTCTGGGAGTTGAAGTCCACAAGTTGCCAAGTTAGAAAGCCACTGATCTAGGTCAAAGCAGGGTTGCAATGAATAAATGGAGAGGAGGACAAGGAAGAACGTTATCATGCAGGAGGGGAAAATAGGGAGGGAGGGTTCCCTTCCTGAGACCCCCTCCTCCCCCCCCAAGCCCTTCTTCCTCCTTCCTTCATACCTATCTTGTGATACAACTCTGGGAGCTGAGTCTCCACCTTTTCTCTCTGGAACATATGATATTCCGCCTGTTCGCACACGGGAGGGATGAGGTTGAATTGCCGGGCGACCGAGTAGGCTTCCTACATTGCAGAGAAGAAAGGGGGGAGGAGAAGAGATTAGGGGTGGGGGAAAGAGAGGAACCAACTTCTCTACCGCTCCCCCTCCCCCCCCAAAAAAGTCAGAATTTACCATAATCTCCATGGCGCTCCAGCGAGAAGTCCCCCAGTACATGGCCATGCCTTGATTGATCACGTACGTCATGGCTCGGACAATCTCTGGAGGGAAAAATGAAAATAGAAAGAGAGATCAGCACTGAAGTACCTCCTCCCTCCGTTTCTTCCTCGTGTTTCAAAGATGAGGAGTTTTTCGTATTCAGAAAAAACAGTTGTGGCCCGCCGGCAGGAGCAGAGCCGGACAGTGAGGAGGTTGGAGGAGGAACATGGGCCAGTCCTGGGGCTGAGGAAAGCTGAGACGAGGGCTCTGCGTCGGAGGCAGAGAGGGAGCTAGACAGCAGCGAGGCAGAGGAACAGCTGGAGCCTCTTCCCGGTGTGCGCAGAGCTGCCAGAAGACAAGAACTGAGAAAGCAGGGTTGATTTGAGAGTAAAAACACACCATGGAGGTGATTGGCCCCTCCCACAGGAACGGGGGGGGGGGGCTTTTGCAGGAAACAATCCGTTCCTTCGGTTGGCTCAAGAGTGGAAAGTTATATTTGTGACTATACGAGACTCTGTGCCAAGTTTGGCCTTGCCCAGCATTTGGAAATTAGCTCTCTGGCAGCTCTCCAAGCGAGATAAGGTTCGTGTGGATAAACATTCCTCTGAAAGACTATTTGCTAAGCCTTGCTGACTGTGAATGAAAGGAATTCACAGTCGTGTAAACAAAAGACTCCGCTCCTCGCACCACACATGTGGTTGGCCTTCCGCAGCATGCGCTTTGGCTTGAAAATGTGCTCAATAGGATGTCACAGAGCTGGGGCAGCCGGGGTGGGGCGGGCCCATGGGCCCAAGCACGATTTCCATTACCAGTTTCTGTGCACCGGTCCGAACACACCTGAGTTTAATGCAAATAATGCATGCATCCATTGCCACCTTTGATTTTCAATTTAGCACCCCCTCACTGAAAAATGGGCCAGAGGGTTATTTCTCAATCACTTTCCATAAGGAATAATCATCACCACCTCTTTTTAATCATTTCTCCTTCAGGAAAATCGAGAAAGTGGTGAAGGAAGTGTGAAATACATTTCAAAGAAATCTTCGCAAAGAACAGGACAAAATGTAGGTGAGTCCATTATTTTTTTAAAAAAAACCTGAGATTAAAAGGTTTGCCCAGCTGCCAATTCTTTTAACTCTTCCATCTTTAATCATTGCTTGATTGTAACCCTAAAATACAACAGGGTTATATCTTTTTTTACTGCTTTTTCATTTATTACCGGCAGTCCTCCACTTACAACCACAATGGAAACCCAAATTACTGTCGCTAAGCATTTCTTAAGTGAATTTGGCAACAGTGCTATCCACTCCTGTCAAGCGAATCCCAAGCGAGTCCCCCCGGTTGTTAAGCGAATCTGGCTTCCCTATTGACGTCGGCTCGTCAGAAGGTCGCAAAAGGGGATCGCAGGACACTGCAACCGTCATAAATATGAATCGGAGGCCAAGAATTTTGATTGCATTATGCAGATGCTTGGCGAGGTCGTAAGTAACGGTGAAAAAAAAGGCTCGTGACCATTTTTTTCAGGGCCGTCGTAACTTGGAATGGTCACTAAGAGAATTGTTGTAAGCGGAGGAGTAACTGTATTTATTTCACAAGAAGGTACCGTGTTTCCCCGAAAATAAGACACAAGAAAATAAGATTTTCAGGGAGGTCTTATTTTCGGGGAAATAACGTTTTTTTGCAATCAGGTTATTGAAATAGTGGTGAAAACGATAGACAGCAGCTAAACCAGAGGTGTCTCTTGTTGTCGTTGGCAGCACAAGCCACACACAATTTCGGATGGGGTGGGGAGGGACACAAAGCTTGCAACTACACACTACACACGTCTGCTTCCTACGCAAAAGTACGGCGAGAATAAAACCTAGAGGAGTAAGGTGGAAGTAAGCCCCACTTAAGTCAGTCGGGTTTTTCCTCCTTGGGAAAACACGCTTTCTCTGCCCTGGTCCCTTTAAGACGGGTGGACTTCAACTCCCAGAATTCCCCAGCCAGCCATGTTGGGAGTTGAAGTCTACCCGTCTTAAAGGGGACAAGATCGGTGACTTAAGTGAATTAAGGGGTTAGAGACTAGGGCTGGTTAGAGTTAGGAGGCTATTATATAGGCAGCAAAGCGGATTCAGGACAAGAAGAAAAGGCAGGAGACAAACCCTCCCATAACCAGTGTGTAGGCAGGCTGGGGAATTCTGGGAGTTGAAGTCCACCTGTCTTAAAAGGGGCCAAGATTGAGAAACAGTGAATTAAGGGGTTAGAGCAGGGGTCAGCAACCTTAAACACTCAAAGAGCCGCAAATGTCCTAACCGGAAGCCGGCCGGAAGTTCAATTCTGGAGCCGACCAGAAGTCCAGTTCCCCCACCATAGAGTCTCCTCCTAGCACGGCATCCTTTTTTCCTCTACCTGTCCTACCGGAAAGCCCTATCAATTGTGGAGCCGACCAGCGACAGGGAGCCGCAGCAGAGGGATAAAAGAGCCACATGCGGCTCCGGAGCTGCAGGTTGCCAACCCCTGGGTTAGAGACTAGAGCTGGTTAGTGTTAGGAGGCTATTATGGGCAGCCAAGAGGAGTTCTGGGTTCAAGACAAGAGGAAAAGGCAGGAGAGACCTCTCAAGCCAGATTCTACTGCAGGTAGTCCTCGACTTACGTAACAGGAATAGGTTTGGCCGCACTCACGTCCCCCATTTTGATTTTTTTGAATGCACCCTAAAGCTCTAATTATAGTATGAGGGTCTTCCTCAACACTGGAAGTTTTTCAAAAGTGATTGGACAACCATTTGTCTGAAATGGTTTACGGGGTTGGACTAGAAGATCTCCAAGGTCCCTTCCAACTCTATTCTATTCTCTATTCTTCTATTCTATTCTATATTCTATTCTATTTATTCTATTCTATTTATTCTATTTTCTATTCCTCTATTCTATTCTATTCTATTCTATATTCTTCTATTCTATTCTCTATTTTATTCTGAATCCTATTCTATTCTCTATTCTATTCCATTCCATATTTTCTATTCTATTCTATTCTATTGTACTCTACTCCATTCCATTCCATTCCATATTTTCTATTCTGTTCTGTTATATTCTATTCTATTCCATTTCATATTTTCTATTCTATTCCATTCCATATTTTCTATTCTATTTATTCCATTCCATTCCATATTTTCTATTCTATTCTATTCTATTCTATTATTCCATTCCATCCATATTTTCTATTATATTCTATTTTACTCTACTCTGCTCTGCTCTATTCCAGTTACCTTAGATTCAGCATGAATTCAGACAGCAGACAAGTAAATAAAATAATAATAAAAAATAGAAATCGGGCACTTTTTAAAATTGCTGGCTGGAATGTAAATCTAACACATTAAATCCGACCCATTGAATTTAACCCCTTTCGACTAAAAGTGGTGGGGAAAATCCACATTGAGAGGCAACCCCAAAAGACCCCCATCTAACTAGCAATAGCAATAGCAATAGCAGTAGACTTATATACCGCTTCATAGGCCTTTCAGGCCTCTCTAAGCGGTTTACAGAGAGTCAGCATATTGCCCCCAACAATCTGGGTCCTCATTTTACCCACCTCGGAAGGATGGAAGGCTGAGTCAACCCTGAGCCGGTGAGATTTGAACCGCTGACCTGCTGATCTAGCAGTAGCCTGCAGTGCTGCTTTTAACCACTGTGCCACCTTGGCTCTAGCCCCTCCTAAAACTTGGGGTCTCCTCACTGGAAGTGTGACGAGGACAATTAGGGTCACACAATTCCCCCCCACCCCAAAAATGTCATTCGCTCTTGGGGGAAAAATGCAGATTTAAAAGCCCCTGCAGACTTGTATTCTGCCAGCCTCTGTCCCTTTAAGACGGGCGGACTTCAACTCCCAGAATTCCCCAGCTGGCTATGAATTCTGGGAGCTGAAGTCCACCCGTCTTAAAGGGACAGAGGCCGAGAAATACTGATCTACACACCTAACGTTGTAGGTGGTTTTTTGTTGGCTTGAGAGGTCCGGGGTGCGAGAGACAAGAGGAGAAGCAGGAAATTGGGGAGGGGGCTCACAGGGAGGGGGATCTATAATACCTTCCAGCAAGAACACTCGGAAATTCAGGTCGCCCTCTGGAGGAAGGAGAAAACCAATGAGACGGGCTGGAGTTTTCAAAGCCAAGCCTGGTTGGCTGGGCACCAGAATTTGGGTCTGGGGGTGTCATACAGGCCCCTGGGGCAGCTCACCCCTTCCCCTGCACCCCCTCCCTAGGAAAAAAGGGGGGAACAGAAGCCGTTGCCTTCACTAGGGAAAAACGTCTCCGCACATTAAGGGAGTCACGTCTGATTTTACGACCATTTCCCCGACGGTTGTTAAGCGTGTCGGGGCAGTCGTTATGCAAACCGTACGTTTTTTTTGTTAAGCACATCTGGCTTCCGGCCCAGGAGGTCATAAATGGGGATGCCAGGACCTGTTGTTAGATACTAGCCCCCAAATTTTGATAACGTGACCCTGGGAATGGTCGTTAAGTGCGAGGACTGGTCATAAGTCGCAGATCTAGCCCCCTTTCCCTTTCTTCTTTCTTCCTTTGCCACAAAGCGCTTGGCTTTCCTATTTCTTATCATTTTTCTGCATGTTATTCCCTTGAAAGAAAGCATCATCGGGGGAGACAGATGTACAAGATGTGGTCAAGAAAAGTCACCATCTTGACTTTTTTTTTTTACTACTGCAAAATATTGTCTCTGGAATATTTGTTTAAACTCTGCCTCTGCCGAAGATCCAAAGTGTTCTATATTGACGGAGGAACGTGTGTGTGTGTGTGTGTGTGTGTGTGTGTGTGTGTGTGTGTATGCGCCTCTGTGTGTTGTCGGTTGTGTTGTTTTCCTAGAGCAGAGGTCTTCAAATTTGGCAACTTGAAGATTTGTGGATTTCAACTCCCAGAATTCCCCAGCCAGCTCTTTCATTCACTTGGCTGAAGTCAAGATATATTACCCTTACTGCATACCCACCGTCTATTAAGAAAGTTGTCCTACGTGGCTGGCTGGGGAATTCTGGGAGTTGAAGTCCACGAGTCTTAAAGTGGCCAAGTTTGGAGAGCCCTGATTTAAGACTTTTGGATTTCAACTCTCAGAATTCCCCAGCCAGCTCTTCTTCTTTTTTTCACTTTTCTGAAGTCAAGATATATTATGCTTACTGCATACCCACCATCTATGAAGAAAGTTATCCTATGCAGCTGGCTGGGGAATTCTGGGAGTTGCAGTCTACCAGTCTTAAAGTTGCCACGATTTGAGACCCCTGACTCCCAGAATTCCCCAGCCAGCCGCATAGGGTAAAGTGACCAGATTTTAAGATGGGTAAAGTGGGACACCATTGACCGGGGGGGGGGGGGCTCGGAGCACCTGAGCTGTAAAAAAAAAAGAGGGCTGTAAAACCATGAAGCGTTACCCCTGCCGCCGCCTCCGCCGTGCTTTTGAGGAGCTTCCAACGACCGAGCCTCCTCCTCGCCACGCTGCCACCGCCGGAAAGCCCCCCCCTGCCCAAGGCCGCCGGACGGCTGTTGCAAAAACATCGCGCGTCGGTGCACACACATGCAGGAGGGGAGGGAGCCTTGCCCCTGGTCGGGCGCTGCGAGCGAGCCGAGCGGAGGGAGGGAAACCAATGCCCTCTAAAGGCCACATCGAGAACGACACTTCAGAGAAATGAACACTTTTTTTTGAACGCCGTCCTTTTTAAAATCGATGATTCGGTGTCTTTTCTTTCTTTTGGAAAATCGGGACTTTTTGAACACGCCGCGGGACACGGGACAAATTTTTGAAAAATCGTGACTGTCCCGCCAAAAGCGGGACATCCGGTCACCTTAGCATAGGGTAACTTTCTTAATAGACGGTGGGTATGCAGTAAGTGTAATATATCTTTGACTTCAGCAAAGTGGGAAAAAAGACCTGGCTGGGGAATTCTGGGAGTTGAAGTCCACAAATCTTAAAAGTTCCCAAGTTTGGAGACCCCTGTCGTAGAGAGACAATCATTAAATTGCTTTTTTTTAAAAAATAATCGTGGCGAGATTATCCTGGCAAGTGGTCAAAAGGTATCTTCTTCCAGGTAGACACGGGAGGCAGCTTTTCCTCAAAATGGGAAGGCTGGGAAACGGGAGGTCCCTTAATCCTGACCCCTAAAGTTAGAGGGCGGTGGGGAGAAGATGAGAAGAGAGGAATCAAGGCAACCCACCTTCCATGGGGCTGTTACCATCCATGCGGTTAGCGAAGACGATGTCCACGTATCCCAGCTGGAGTCTCTGCAGGGAGCCTTTCAGCCCTGGGAAATGGAAATTGGGGGGGGGGAGACATTTTGGAATTGGAAGTGCCAAAGTGGGAGGGCTGGGGATGATGGGAGCTGGGGGGGTCACCATTGAGGAGCTTGTAGTCCATCCTTCCATCTATCCATTCGCTCTTCCGCCTACCCATCCCTCCATCCTTCTGTCCCTTAATTCATCCTTCTACTCATCCTTCATCCCTTTCATCCCTCCATCTTCATCTGCCCACCCATCCATTCCTTCCATCCACCCACCCATTCCTCCGTACTTAAATCCATCCTTCCATCCATCCACTCACCCTCCCTTCCTTCCTCTCCCTTCTATTTCTCTTTTCCCTCCCTTTCTCTTATCTATTTTTCTCCTTCCTTCCTTCCCAACTTCCTTCCTCTCCCTTCTATTTCTCTTCTCCCTCCCTTCCTCTTATATATTTTTCACCTTTCTTCCTTCTATTTCTCTTCTCCCTCCATATCTATTTTTCTCGTTCCTTTCTTCCGCTCCCTTCTATTTCTCTTCTCCTTCCCTCCCTTCCTCTTATATATTTTTCACCTTTCTTCCTTCTATTTCTTCTCCATATCTATTTTTCTCCTTCCTTCCTCCCTCTCCTTCCCTCTCATCTTTTTCCTTCCTTCCTTATCTTCCTCTCCCTCTCATCTTTTTCCCTTCCTTCCTTCCCTCCTTTCCTCCCTCTCCCTCCCTCTTCTTTTTCCTTCCTTCCTTGTTTCCTCTCAGCCTGCTCATCTTTTTCCTTCCTTCCTTCCTTCCTTCCTTCCTTCCTTCCTTCCTTCCTCTCCCTCATTCTCTTCTTTTTCCTTCCTTCCTTTCCTTCCTCTCCCTCTTAGCTTTTTTCCTTCCTTCCTTCCTCTCCCTCCCTCTTCTTTTCCTTCCTTCCTCTCCCTCCCGCTCATCTTTTTCCTTCCTTCTTACCTCCCTTCCTCCTCCCTTCCCCTCCCTCCTTCTCTTTTTCCTTCCTCTCCCTCTCAACTTTTTCTTCCCTCCTTCCTCTCCCTTCTATTTCACTTCTCTCTTCCTCTTATCTATTTCCCTCCCTCTCTCGCTCCCTCTCCTACTTAAAACTGATCCCCCTTCCCATGAATTGTCCCCCCCTCTCCCCTCCCTTGAGACTCAGCTCCCATCCAGGCCTCAACCTCCCAGTCCCCTCCCCCCTTTCCCCACTCCCCTGCCCCCCCACCCCTTCTCACCCTCAATGATGTGTTTCCGCGATAAGCCCCTTTCAGTCTCCGCCCTTTGAAGAAAAGAAAAGGGGGAAAAAGAGGGTTAAAGGTCACCTCCAGGCCCAGCTGCCCCTCCCACCCACCCCCCATTCCCCAAAGGGCAGTTAGATGTTTTTTTGGGGGGGGGCACCCCAAAAAAAGTCCTGTGGGAGGGGGTGTCAGTTCCTGTTTTCCACAGCATCACAATAAAAAACCCCACAGCCCTATGCACATGCAGTGGCATTTCCCCCCCCCCCCCCACCGGTGTCACACTGCCGGGGAGGATGGTCCTTGTAGTCCAATGCCACCGGAAGCCACTTTGGAAAAGGCGAGACTGAAGAAGGGGGAAAAATCTGATTTTCCTGCAGAGGAGCCATTCGGAGAGACTGGGGGTGGGGTATGTGTAGGGGCCCCTCCCTGCTTCCCACTGCACAGTGGAGCCCCCATTTCCTCCCAGTTTCCCCCTCGGGCCACTTACTGGCCTCCCCAGTAGATTTTGGTGGTGACCACGTAGCTGGAACGCCTGCGAAAGGAAAGCAAAAAAAAAAATAAGTCAAAAGGGGAAAAGTCGTCAGGCAGAAACCCCCACAACCAGAAATGCAGGCAGTCCTCGACTTATGACGTTTCATTTAGCGACTGTTTGAAGTTACGTCCCTGAGAAAAGGGACATAGGACTATCCCCCCCCAGACACAGACACACATACGGGATCAAATGCCCATGAGCGGAAACTCAAAGACACTTGGCAATGGACTCGTATTTATGACGGTGGCAGGGTCCCCCAGGTGATCCGTTTCCACCAAGCCAAGTCTAAGGGGGAGGGAGCTGGATTCACTTAACGACCGTGTGACATGCTTAACAACGGCAGGGATTCGCTTAAGAGCGGTGGAAAAAGAAAGGTCGTGAAATGGAGCCTCTTAACGTCTGTCTCCCTTATCAGATAATCCTCAGGCTCCATTGTGGTCGTAAGTCGAGGACAGGCTGTATGCAATTTTGCAAAAGGTTTCAGTGAAGATAGGAAGAATGAAGGGGAATCCTCCTAAATTAGCCACGGATCCAGATGCTGAGACTCCGCCCCCTTCAATGACCTCAAAGCCCCACCCACTCTCAGCCTCTGCCCTTCCAGGAAGGGACCCAACTGTCAATCTGGGTTATTTGGGGTGGGGTGGGGGCATCATGGGTGCCATCTGCCAGCAGGGACCGAAGCAGTGGGGGGGGGGTGCCTTACCTCCATCCTTTGCTCTTCAAGATATTCCCCAAAGTTTTCTCTGCTCTGGAAGAGAGAAAAGGTAGAAGGAAGGATATAGAAAAGAGGAAAGAAAGAAGGAAAGCAAATATAAAAGAGGACGACGAAAGAAAGAAGGGAGGGAGGAAGGGAGGAAAAGAACGATGAGGCAGGGAGAGGGGGGAAAGAAAAGAAGGGAGGGAGGGAGAGGAAGGAAGGAATAAAACAGGGATCATCATGAGAAGGAGTGAGAGAGGGAAGGAAGGAAGGAAGGAAGGAAGGAAAAAGGGATGATAATGAGGAAGGAAGAGAGGGAAAAAGGGGAGAGTGAGGGGAGAAGGGGGAAGGGAGGAAACAAAGGGAGCGAGGGGAGAAGGGGGAGGACAGAGGGACAGAGGAAGAAGGAAGGAAAGAAGGAAGGGAGAGAGGGAGGGAGGAAATGGATGATGAGGGAGGAAGAGGAGGCAAAGGAAAGAAGGGAGGGAGAGGAAGGAAGGAATAAAACAGGGATGATCATGAGAAGGAGGGAGGGAGAGAAGGAAAGAAGGGAGGAAGGAAAGAAGGAAAGAAAAAAGGGATGGTAATGAGGAAGGGGAGAGGGAAAAAGGAGGGGAAGAGTGAGGGGAGAAGAGAAGAAAGGAAGGGAGGAAGACAAGAGGGGAGGGAAAGAAAGAAGGGAGAGAGAGAGGGAGGAAAATGGATGATAAGGGAGGGAGAGAGGGAGAGGGAGAGGAAAAAGGAAGGAAGGGAGGTGAGAAGGAAGGGGAGGGGAGGAAAGGAGGGAAGGAAGGAAAGAAGGAAAGAAGGAAAGAAAAAGAATCAGGAGTCTCCCAATGAATCAACCCGATTCAAAGGCAGGGACTTTCAGCAGCTCTTTATCGCTGACGGCCTCCGAGGGACGGAGGGGCTACAATAAGATCCACATTTTCCCACTTGGAAAGTGGGAAAGGAGGAAGAAAATAAGGAAAAGGAGGAGGAAAAGGACTGGGGGTGGGGGGGGGGGTCCTTGGTGCTCTCTGAGCTTGACTGCTTCCTTGCAGACGTTTCATGACCCAGCTAGGTAACATCATCCATGCTAGTAAGGAGTGGGCTCTGCTCTTCCTTCCTATTCCAGGGTCTGCGAGAAAAACGCCCAGCTCCGAGACCCTCGAGGACCCTCGCTCTCCTTTCCCCCTTCAGCTACACAACTTCTCCTTCACTGAAGTCGGCCTGATTCAGCAGCCCAGATGTAACACACACACACACACACACACACACACACACACACACACACACACACACACACACACAGAGTCCTCGGCATGGCGATATCCTTCCACCCTCCTTTACCGCCCCCCGCATCGTTGACGTCCCCCTCCCCCCTTTCACCCTCCCCTCTTGAGGGACGGTCGTTTTTCACGGCTGTAAGAATATTTATTGGTGTCCTCTCCACCTCCCAAGATGCTTGCTTCCTTGTTCAGCCAATGTGTTGGGAAATTGTGTGTTGCTTCCAGAAACAACCACCACAACAACAACAACACACACACACCAACATAGCCCTACATAATCTCTCTCTTTGCCCCACCCCACTATTGACCCCCCCACTGTCTTTCTGCCCAAGCAGGGGGGCTGGACTAGATGACCTCCGAGGTGCCTTCCGACTCTTGTCTTAGTCAGGAGGAACTGGGGTGGAAGCTCCTTTTCCGACAACCGATTTGATTCCGGGATGGAAGCCTTCGTCTTTTGGTTGTCGTCGTTGTTTTAGCACGACAAAGGAACACAACTCTCCTCTTACAACATGGTGTTTTTGCAGCAATTGCGAAGCGGCTGAAATGCCAATCCCATAATAAGCCTTCCGGATGAGCGAGGCCCGTTTGTGCATTGGTGTGTGTGTGTGTGTGTGTGTGCAAGTGCACAATTGTGTGTGTGTGTGTGTATGTGTGTGTGTGCCCTGTGGGCTGCGATTTGTGCAAAGGCCCCATCTGTCTGCTTGTTGCTGATGTGATTGTGCGCAGTTCAGCTCCACCTGAATTCACCCCTTCTAAGTTTTCCATCATCCTCGGAAAAAAATGTGTATCTTTCTTTCTCTCTTTCTTTCTCTTTCTCTCTTTCTTTCTCTTTTCTCCCTCTCTTTTTCTTTTTCTTTCTCTCTTTCTTGATTTCTTTCTTCCTCTTTTTCTCTCTCTTTCACACTTTCTCTCTCATTTTCTTTCTCTTTTCTCTTTCTCATTTTCTTTCTCTATTTCTTTCTTTTTCTCCTTCTTTCTCTTCCTTTTTTTCTTTCTCTTTTCACTCATTCTCTCCCACTTTCTTTCTCTTTCTCTGTCTTTTTCTTTCTTTCCCTTCTTTCTCTTTCTTTCTTTCTCTCTCTCTTTTCTCTTTCTCTCCCTATTCTTTTCTCTTTCTCTGTCTTTTTCTTTCTTTCCCTTCTTTCTCTTTTCTCTCTCTCTCTTTTCACTTTCTCTCTCATTTTCTTTCCTTTTCTTTTTCTCTTCTCTTTCTCTCTTTCTCTTCTCTTTTTTCTTGATCTCTTTCTTCCTCTTTTTTTCTCTCTTTCACACTCATTTTCTTTCTCTTTTCTCTCTCTTTCTCTCTCATTTTCTTTCTCTATCTCTTTCTTTTTCTCCCTTTCTTTCTCTTCCTTTTTTCTTTCTCTTTTCACATTCTCTCCCACTTTCTTTCTCTTTCTCTGTCTTTTTCTTTCTCTTTCCCTTTCTCTTTTCTCTCTTTCTCTTTCTTTCTCTCTCTCTTTTCTCTCTCCCTTTCTTTCTCTTTTTCTATCTTTTTCTTTCTTTCCCTTCTTTCTCTTTTCTCTCTCTCTCTCTCCCTCTTTCTCTCCTTTTCTTTCTTTCTTTCTCTTCTCTTTCTCTTTCTTTTTCTCTTTCTCTCTTTCTCTTCTCTTTCTTTCTTGATCTCTTTCTTCCTCTTTTTCTTTCTTTCACTGTCACTTTCTCTCTTTCTTTTTCTCTTTCTCTCTTTTTCTTTCTCTCTTCTCTTTCTCTTTTTTCTCTTCCTCTCTTCCTCTCTTTTTTTCTTTCTCTCTTTCTCTGTCTCCCTCCCTCTTTCTTTCTCTCTTTATATACACACACACATACACACACACATCGTTTGGACCGATCCCCAAATCCAGAATGACAGAATCGTGTCACTGACTCCGAAACTGGCTCCATTCGAGAGGGAAACGCTCCCAGCCAATGCTTGGCTTGCGAAGCTGACAGGCGAGGAGAAGGGGAAAAAACCCCCACCGAGGGCCGTCTCATGGAAAGGAAGGATGGCTCCAGCAGGGATAAAGCATCTGGATTAGAACAGAGCGGTTAGAAGAGAAGAGGGCTCCTGAGCATGCAAGAAAAGCACCCCTTTTCCCCCTGCAAAAAAACCCCGCAGACCGTTTCTGAGCATGGAAAAAAAAACTCTCCCTGCCAAAGCAGCCAATGAGGTTTTCTGAGCATGGGGAAAGCGCCTTTCTCTCTCTGCAAAATGCTCCAGGGGGCCCCTGAGCGTAGAAAAATGCCTTTTTTCTCCCCGCGAAGAGGCCAAGAGGGTCTCTGAGCATGGACAAAGCGCCTTTTTCTCCCTGCAGCGGGCAAGAAGGTTTTTGAGCATGGAAAAAGCCAATTTCCCCCCTCCGCGCACGGTGCATAAGTGGGCTTCTGAGCATAGAATTTCCCCTCTATCCGTGCAGAGTGCCTGCACAGCTGGACAGCATGTGAAACGCCATGTGGGGCTGTTTGATAGATCTCCCCTAATGCACAGAACAGCCACAGGGGGAGTTCAAAGATTTTATCTTTTTTTACTTTGATGATTCAATTGAGATGCTTGGTGGCAGGACAGGCCCAGAGTGGGGTGGGCTCAGGGCTGGGTGGCGTCCAGGTGGGGGGCTGCGGTTGAGGTACCCCTTAGCCATGCCAACGAGGGCTAAGCGAACTCGGCAATGAGCCACAAATGTCCTCACCGGAAGCCCCCCAGTTCAATTCTGCAGCCGACGGGAAGTCTGCTTCCCCCATCATAGTCCAGCGTCCATTTTCCTCTACCTGTCCTAACCGAAAGGCCCATCAATGGTGGAGCTGATTGGCGACAGGGAGCCGCAGCAGAGAAACAAAAGAGCCACATGCAGCTCCGGAGCCGCAGTTTGTGCTAATCCCTGGCCTAGACAATTCAGCTCCTTTTGCAACGGAGAAATATTCCTTTTTCTCTCTGGATCAGGAGAGAATGCAGAACGCAGAATCCCAGGGCTGGAAGGGACCTCAGAGGTCCTCTAGCCCAACCCCCTATTCGATTCTGGGCAGAACGTGCTGGACGGCAAACCACACAGCCTTACTGCCCCCAATCTCCCCATTAAAAGAGAATCTACGCCTGTTGAATTTCTTCCTGGCCCAGGTGACGCAGCTGCAGCTCAGTCTGCAAACACTCTGGATCCTGTCCATCTGTCCCCTCCTCATTTTCTCCCACACACCCCCTCCCCAAAAAAGCCAAGGGTGGCGACAGCCCAACCTACTTGCCAGAAGCGTAGACTTCGGCCGTGTCAAAGAGGTTGACCCCATTTTCGTAAGCGATGGTGAGCACGTTTTCAGCCACCTAGAAGCAGAAAAAGAAAAGGGGGAGGGGTGTTTTGAGAAAAGAGGAAGGGGGCTTTTTAAATCTGAGGGGCTTCACTCTACACACAAACACACACCACACACACAAAGCCTCTCTTGTGCCACCAACCGCTCAACTCCTGCCTGTTAATTAATCAGAAGGAGGAGGGGGGGGAAACCCTTAGAAACTTTTCTATCTATCTTGGCTTTCGGGGGGAACACAACTGTGTGTGTGTGTGTGTGTGCGTGCGCGCACATGCACGTGCTAGGAAGGGGGGGGTCTTTTCAATTTTGAGACTTGGGGAGGAAGCTGAGGTCAATCTGCATCTCTTTTTAAAAAGAAAAGCTCGGAACTTTAACATGTTTGGACTTCGACTCCCAGAATTCCCCAGCCAATACGGAGGTCAGCAACCTCAGCAACTTTTAAGATGGGTGGACTTCAACTCCCAGAATTCCCCAGCCAGCTCTTCCCCCCCCCCACACACTTTGCTGAAGTCAAGATAGATTACGCTTCCTACATACCCACCGTCTATTAAGAAAGTTACCCTATGCAGCTGGCTGGGGAATTCTGGGAGTTGAAATCCTCCAGGCTTAAAGTGACCAAGGTTGGAGACCCCTGATTTAAGATCTGTGGACTTCAACTCACAGAATTCCCCAGCCAGCTCTTTTTCCCCCACTTTGCTGAAGTGAAGATATATTACGCTTACTGCATACCCACTGTCTATTAAGAAAGTTACCCTACATGGCTGGTTGAGGAATTCTGGGAGTTGAAGTCCACAAGTCTTAGTGGCCAAAGTTGGAGATCCCTGATTTAAGACCTGTGGACTTCAACTTCCAGAATTCCCCAGCCAGCTCTTTTTTTTCCACTTTGCTGAAGTGAAGATATATTACGCTTACTGCATACCCACCGTCTATTAAGAAAGTTACCCTATTCGGCTGGCTGGGGAATTCTGGGAGTTGAAGTCCACCCATGTTAAACATTGCCAGCTTTTGAGAAACACTGATCCAGTCTGATATCGTGTCCAGGTCTGACACCCCATTTTAGGAAAACCGGAAGAAATTCAGCGAAGGGCGAGGAGAGGATCTGGAGTGTGTAGCCCGCACAACTTTAATTTTTCTTAATTCCGTCAAATCAAAATAGATTCCTCCTGGGAATCTCCCTGCTGCAAGAGCCCAACAAGGTAGACCAGAGTAAAAACCCCAATTTATAGAAACCAGTTTTGTTTTTAATGGTCGTAGTTAAGGAATCTTGCAGGACTGAATGCGCTGTATGGTTGTTGGAACGAGAGTTTCACTGAGATGTTTTTTTTTCTCCTGTTATGTTCTTGGCTGGGTCTGGAGACCCTCTCCTCTGTCCACTACCTTGGTGGCCGGATCTCCTTCCTGTCCTTTTGGCCGTTACATCTTTCCTCCGCAATCCCGAAACGAATAGGCGGCAGAGGTGGGTTCCGAACCGGTACGGTATGGTACGGCTGAGTAGGTAGTATCTCACCGGGCCACGCCCAGGAACTGGTTATATCGGCGGCGGCATCTTGTTTTTTGCTTCCGCATGCGCGGAAGCAATTTTTTTTACTACTGCATATGCACGTGTAGCGCGCCCGAAGTACGTCCCTGAGCGAAGAAGCCGGAACCCACCCCTGGATTAAGCGGACAAAGTTTGAGACTCACCTCATCGGAGATCTGGGATCCAAACGTCACCCAAGTACCTACGAGGGAAAAACAGGCTTTTGAAATAGGATGTTCGATTGAGTCGCTTGCTCCTCCTGCTAAGTTTAACAACAGTCGGAAGGGGCCTCGGAGGTCCTCTAGTCCAGCCCCCTGCTCAAGCAGGAGACCCTATATAGCAGTGGTGGCTAACCGTTTTCTGCTCGTATGCCAAAATCGCGTACCTGTGCATGAAAGCGCGCCCACGGCCACACCCATAATGCAATGCTCTGTGCATGCATATGTGACCCCCCCACCCTCTGCATGTGCCCTCCCACAGCGCATATGTGTCACCCCCCCTCAAGCTCCTGGGACCAAAAATGGGCTGCGGTGTGTGTGTGCTCCCTCCCGCACCCCTTTTTGTTCCACTGGTTAATTAATTAATTAATTAATTATTCTATTAATTAATAGAATAAGAGATCGAAGAGAATTGGAAGGGACCTCAGCAGCTGGCTGGGGAATTCTGGAAATTGAAGTCCACAAGCCTTAAAATTGCCACGGTTGGAGACCCCCCTGGTATACCTTATAGTCTCCTGAACATTGAACCATCTGGCTACAGACTCCGTGGCGGACCAGGAATCCGATTGGCGAAGGAGGAAGCAACGAACACACTCAAGAAAGTTTCTCAAACTTGAGGGAACCTACCACCCTTCAGGAGTATTCTGCACCACCGAAGCCCACCCAACTCAGGGAAACTCACCGAGGCCAAGACAGGAGACGCGCAGACCAGACTTCCCAAGGTTCCTGAAACGGGGGAAAAAACGGGAAGGTGAAATTGGGGTGGGGGTGGGGAGCAACTTTCAGTTAAGTCTTTGGGCCCTGGGGGTGGCAACGGTGGTCTGTCGGGGTCTGCGGAAATGGCCTTGGGAGGCAGGAAGAAGACCTGCCGATGAAGCGAGAGAAGAGGCAGCTGAGCCCTCAGAAGGAAGGTGGACGGGGCAAAAAAGAATAGCAATAGAGTAGAGACTTGGGAAGGCACCCTCCCAAGTTTCTTCAGCTGTAAAAGTAAGAGGGGGGGAAAAACATACTTTCAGGAGTGATGTCAGTCTTGGGAGGGATAGGAAAAACGCCCGGATGTACAAATTCTACTTTATCGTAAGGTTACATCAGCCGAATCTTACAAGGCTGAAAATGCATCTCCACCCCCCGCGCACTTTACAGTCTAAAACACTAGTGAGAGTGTCTTCCAAGATGGCTTCTTCCCATGTCCTCATTCCTTCTGTGGGCGCAGCTGCCTCTTACCTGCCTCTTGCCTCGTCCTCAGCTCTTCCTGTTCTACTCCCCCCACCCAAGATCATTCGCCGAATCTTACAAGGCTGAAAGTGCCTTCCCCCCCCCCCCGTCTTTACGGTCCAAGACACTAGTGAGGGTATCTTCCATGTCCTCATTCCTTCTGTGGGCGCAGCTGCCTCTTGTACAAATTCTACTTTATTATAAGGTTACATTAGCCGAATCTTACAAGCCTGAAAGCGCATTCCCCCCACCCTTTACAGTCTAAGACACTAGTGAGAGTGTCTTCCAAGATGGCTTCTTCCCATGTCCTCTTTCCTTCTGTGGGCGCAGCTTTGACCTGCCTCTTGCCTTGTCCTCAGCTCTTCCTGTTCCACCCCCCCAGATAATTTGCACATGCCATTGCAGGTAGTTCTCAATTTACGACCACGATTGGGCCCCAAATTTCTGTTGCTAAGAGAGTCATCTGTTAAGTGAATGCGGTCCCGTTTTTTCCTTGGCTTTTTATTTCTTAAGGGAATCACTGCGGTTGCTACGTTAGTGACACAGTCGTTAAGTGAATCTGGCTTCCCCAATGGCTGTTGCTCGTCAGAAGGTCGCAGAAGGGGGATCGCGTGACCGCGAGACGCTGCAACGGCCATAAATACGAGTCAATGGCCAAGACACTGAATTTTGATCACATGACCTTGGGGTAGCCACAACTGTCATAAGTGTGAAAATGATCCTGTCCCTTTTTTTCAGTTATAACTTTCAATGGTCACTAAATGAACGGTCATAAGTCGAGGACTACCTATACAAGGTCCCTGTTTTCCGGTGCGAGGTGTTCTCCACCAACGCAACAATTGTGTTTCACGTCCACTTTCTTGGAAGTACAGTGTGCCACCCCCCTCCCCGCTCCCATACACTATGCAACAGTGTTCTGGCGCTGGCCAGCATGCTGGGAGTTGTAGTCCAACACATTTAGAGGAGAAAATGCAGGCCAGAAAAACCCTCCATTGGTGAGCAAGCCGCGTTTCCATCGGTTTGGGGATGGACAAACCAGGAATACGCGGTGACCCCGAACGACGGAATCCGCTCTTCCCAAGTTTCTGCCCCCCTCTGGAAAGTCGCGGCTGCTCCTTCTGGGCCGTGTTCCTCCCTGCTTAGTGCCCAGGGTGACTCTCTCTCTCTCTCTCTCTCCCTCTCTCACCCATCGGATTACGGAGTTACCCTTTTGAGCAATAACAAAGTTAAAAATAGATGCTGGTTTGAGAAGCGAGTCACTCCGCGCTTCTAATTGCTGGGAGGAAAACAGGCCACGAACCACCCCAGTTTCATGTGGGCAGCTATTTCCAACATATATTAATCCTCTGAAAAAGGAGGGGTGGATAACAGCCCACAGACCACGGCTGGGGATTTAAATGTGGGCCCGACATTAAATCCCATTTCTTCCCCCCCACCGTCTGCTCTCTTCCGTCTTTAAGAGAAACGAGACGAGCGTTTGCAGGACGTTGAGCGAGTCTCGGGCTCTCGGTTGGGTTTGGATCTCGCTGGCAGGTTCCGTGAAGCGACCGTCATCTGCCCCATCTGCTGGATGTGGGCCCTGCCCACCCCCGTCCCTACCTCACCCCCAGAGCCCAACGTGGTGACCTATGTCAAAAGTTCGTCCGCCCCGGATTTTAATCTGTCCGCCTGGATTAGCAACGTACCGCTAGGATTGGGAAGGGGGTTTGGAAGTGAGCCAGATCCCAAGAAGGATCTGATTTGGGGGAGGGGGGAGCAGGAGGGAATTGGATCTCCCAGCTGGAACAGTGGCCGGCCACCCCCCAAATCCCCCTCCGGCCTGATTCGAACCCACTTCCGACCGTTATCCTCTGTTCTCCTGGCACGATGCCACCTGCTCTTAATCCTTTTAGAGGTGCCCATCACGCCCCCCTCCTCTTCCTCACCGCATGCCAAGCGCCTCTCCTCCCCCTCCTCCTTTTCCTCACCCCATTTGCACCTCTCGCAAACACACACACACAACACACAAGGACACAATCTCACCACACCTTTGCAGCCCGCAAAGAATATTCATATTCTTTGGGGCACGCAGGTTTTTGTCTGTGAAGGGAAATCTTTCCTTTGGAATGGAGCAGAAGGCAAACCTGGACTCTTTTAGATACACACACACACACACACACACACACACACACCACACAAGGACACAATCTCGCCACCGCTTTGCAGCCCGCAAAGCTTCCTTATAAATATTCTTTTGGGGCACGCAGATTATTTCTGCGAAGGGAAGTCTTTTCTTTGGAATGGAGCAGAAAGCAAACTTGGACCCTTTTCGAACACAAGCACACACAGACACACAAGGACGCACAAACACACCCACACCCTTCGCTGCCTCTTTCACAGGGCAGGCTGAAACTTAGTCCATCTGGATTTCATACCTGATTGGGAAAAAGTGGTGGTTTTTCCCCCCCCACCAGCTGTCCAAGTCAAACAACACTTAGGGGAAATGTAAGGGGGGTTTCCCAACCCCTCCCAGCCCCCTTCTTTTTACAGGGGGACCCCCAAAGTCTTGCATTGTTCTTCCCCCCCCCACGCCCCCCATCTGCAAGAACCCCGATTTTTTCTCTCTGCCTTCTTAATTAACTTTCAGATTCATCCTCCATCTAACTTCAATTAAAATGGCAAAAATGAAGCCGGAGGGATTTGGAAAATTGGAGGGGAAGCTGGGAAGAATGTGGGGGGTTATTTTTTGGGGGGGGGGCTTTGCAAGGACCCTTTGGGACTCCTGGAGAATGTTTTCCCCTTCTGAAATATCCGTATGGGCTCCTTTGCTAGGCTGTATCTGGGAGGATTCACGTGGGTTTCTATTTTGGGGGGGGGTCCCTTTTTAATGCCCTATTCTAGAAAGTACGAACCCCAGAATTGTGACGGTCACTCCATGACCCCCTCCCCAAATTGTCCCAAAAATAAGAAGCCACTTTCATTCCTTCCTCGTCCCCCTGTCCCCCCCCCCGCCTTCTGACAAGGGGGCACACAACACCCCCCCCCTCTTTCCCTGCTGTTAAAGTGTCCCAGAAATCCGGCGGACTGGAACACAGCACCCGCCTGCCCCCCCCCTTTTACTCACACTGGTCTCCATCTCCCCCCCCCCCCGTGAAAACCCATCGCCGCCAACCTCCGTCCCAGCAGACGATGGGACACCCCCTCCCCACAATCTTCCACTGCAAACTTTTCACTGCGTGGCTGATGGGGTTTGTAGTCAGGCAGCATCCCCCCTCCCCGCCCGTGACTGGAGCAACACGGCTCCCTTCTTCCCACTTTAAGGGCCCCCCCAATGAGACTGCAAAAGCTCAGTTTGGCAGGTACTCAGTGGCCAATGGGATATGTAGTCCTGCATCCCCTTGAGGACTCTTCCGCACGGTCCCATCCCTCCCCGCTCACTTCTCTCCCTCCGCCCCCCAGATCAATTTTCTCCCCGCAATCCGCTCCTCCCCCTGGATCTTAGTCCGTGCAACCTTCAGCATCACCGGCCGGTGGTCGAGTCCTGCACGGCCAATGGGCTTTGTAGTCCGCTACCCTTGGGGAGGGGTGTTTCCTTGGGGAGTGGGGGGGCTCATTACAGCTTGACCCCCCCACCCCGATGTAATCAACCCCCCTCCCACCCCCACAGGCACAGACTCCAAACTTCAGCATCACCAGCTGCCGGTCAAGTCCTGCATGGCTGATGGGCTTTGTAGTCCGGCCCCTTTGGGGACGGATGTTCCCCAGCCTGCTCTAATAAACCCCCCTGCCCCCAAGAACAGACTTCAACCTTCAGCATCAATGACCTCTGGTCAAGTCCTGCATGGCCAATGGGTTTTGTAGTCCGGCATTCTTGGGGAGGGGTGTTCCCTTGGGGAGGGGGGGCTCATTACAGCTCGACCTGCCTGATGTAATCAGCCCCCTGCTTCCCACAAACACAGACTCCAACCTTCAGCATGATCGGCCGCTGGTCAAGTCCTGCGTGGCCAATGGGCTTTGTAGTCCTTGGGGAGAGGTGTTCTCCAGCTCGACCGCCCCTCTGCCTACCCTAATCAAACCTCTCCGCCCCACAAGAACAGACTTCAACCTTCAGCATCACTGGCTGCTGGTTGAGTCCTGTGTAGCTGATGGGCTTTGTAGTCTGGCATCCCTTGGGGGGGGGGAAGGGTGTTCCCCAGCTCGACCCTCCCCCGCCCGCCCTAATCAACTCTCCTCTCTCTCCAGCATCACCGGCTGCTGATCAAGCTCTACCCAGCCGATAGGCTTTGTAGTCCGGCACCCTTGGGGAGGGGTGTTCCCCAGCTCGACCCTCCCCCGCCCGCCCTAATGAACACCCTCTCCCTCCACAAGCACAGATTTCAACCTTCAGCATCACTGGCCGCTGGTCGAGTCCTGAGCGGCCAATGGGCTTTGTAGTCCGGCACTCTTGGGGAGGGGTGTTCCCTTAGGGAGGAGAGGCGCATTACTGCTCGACCCTCCCCCGCCAGCTCTAATCAACCTCCCCCCCACAAGCACAGACTTCAACCTTCAGCATCACCTGCCGCTGGTCGAGTCCCGCGCGGGCGATGGGCTTTGTAGTCCGGCACCCTTCCTCCGCAACAACCTTCCTCCTCCCACCTCCAGAAGCCCGCTTACCGATAGTTCATGCCGGTGGCTCGCCCGGTGGACTCCCGCAGGAGGAAGGCGAGCTGGTGGGGCAGGGTTTGCCCGGACGCCCGGACTCCCCCCGCCAGCCGGGTCCCCTTGCCCGGGGCTTGGAAAGCGCCGTTGTTCCCCTGGCCGGGACCCCCGCCCGCCGTGGCCGCCCGCCCGCCGCCCCCGCACAGCCGGTCATCGCTGCTGCGGCTCCGCAGGTTCTGCTCGGTGCAAGCGATGGAGATCTGCATGGCCGGCTCCGGAGCCGGGAAGAAGGAGCCGCAAAACTAGCCCGGCTTTGGCGGGCTGCCGGCTGGGCGAGTGCCCCCCACGGAGCGGCACGGGACGGAGCCCTGGCAGCCGCTGCCGCGCTTCGGGATGCCGGGCGCCCCCCGCCCGCGCTGCGCCTCCGACCAGCCTCATTTGCATCCCGGCTCCGCCCACAGTGGGGGGGGGAGACAAGACTGGGGGGGGGGAGGGAAACGACCAGAGGGCGCTGATCTCGACCAGCAGATGCTGCGAGGACTCAAAGACCCCCGACCCACATCTGGACTTTGGATGGATGGATGGAGAGGGAGGGGCGATCCCAAGACCTGGGGGTGGGCGCGCAGGGGGAGAACAGCTGCGGGAAACCCCCCCTTTCCAAAAAGGGGAAGGGGATACACACACAGAGACATCAATTCCACCCCTCCTCTTCTTGGAAAATCCACCGGATTGCGACTTATACGCACATCTGGGGAAGGGTGGGGGTGGGGAACAGGCGTTTCTGGGGAGGGGGAGAAAAAAGATATAGAAGTGGGTGGGTGGGGTGCGTGGGGAGGATGAGGGGGGGGGTGAGGACGGCTCTCTAAGCGCAGGATTGGAATCGCGAGTCTGCACTGCCCTCTGTTGGCGGCCGGTGGGAAGGGCTGCACAGTCGCTGCTCCCCCCTTCCCTCTTCCTTGGGGGGGGGTGTTTCTCCTTCTCAAGAAAAAGGGGGTGATTCCCCCCATATCCCTCCCTCTTTCACTCCTGAGTCCCTCCCTCTCTTCAACTGCAGAGGGCATCCTTGGCAGGGAAGGACAGAGTATTTTTTGGGGGGGGGTTTCCAGATCCCCCCCCAGGTGGGCAGTTGGACAGAGAGACCCACCTGTTTGAGGGTCCGCCCCCCACTGCCCCATGCAGGATAAGGGCGGAGGAGGAAGTTAGGGGCTGTCCGGAGACTTCAGCCTCACATACAGGTGAAAAGGGAGAGCTTTAAAGGTAATGGTTCCCCTTGTGCTAGTCGTTCCCGACTCTAGGGGGCTCTGCTCATCTCTGTTTCAAAGCCGAAGAGCCAGCGCTGTCCGAAGACGTCTCCGTGGTCATGTGGCCGGCGTGACTCAACACCGAAGGCGCACGGAACGCTGTTTCCCTTCCCACCAAAGGTGGTTCCTATTTTTCTACTTGCATTTATCACGTGCTTTCGAACTGCTAGGTTGGCAGAAGCTGGGATAAATAACGGGAGCTCACTCCATTATGCGTCGCTAGGGATTCGAACCGCCGAACAGCCGGCCTTTCTGATCGACAAGCTCAACGTCTTAGCCCCTGAGCCACCGCGTCGCTCTAGGGAAAGCTTTACGGGTTCCATTTTCAGCCTGAATCTCAGTTGCTCAAAAATAGCAGACGCTTCAATAGGTGTGTGAGTCTGTGTGTGTTGTGTGTCTGTGTGTTGTGTATGGGTAGGTGTAGGAAAAATACAAGGAAGTAATCCTTGACTTACCAAAAGTTCGTTTAGTGACCGTTCAAAGTTACGACGGCATTAAAAAGTGACTTAGGACTGTTTTTCACACTTAACGACCGTTGCTGTGTCCCAACATCAGGTGATCCCCTTTTTGTGACAAAAAGTCACAAAGTGACAAAGTCAAGGGGGAGAGCCAGTCACCAGGAGACAGTGAGTTCTAGTCCCACTAGAGGCACAAAAATGGCTGAACGACTGGGCCAATCACCAGGTGAGTTCTAGCCCCGCCTTACACATGAATACCATCTAGGTGATTTTGGACCAATCACCAAGCGACAGTGAGTTCTAATCCCGCCTTACACATGAAAGCCATCTGGGTGACTTTGGGCCAATCACCAGGCGACGGTGAGTTCTAGCCCCGCCTTAGACACACAAGCTAACTGAGTGACGTTGGGCCAATCACCAGGCGACAGTGAGTTCTAGCCCCACCTTAGTTAGGAAAACCACCTGGGTGACTTTGGGCCAATCACCAGGCGACCGTGAGTTCTAGCCCCACCTTAGACACCCAAGCTAACTGGGAGACTTTGGGCCAATCACCAGGCGACAGTGAGTTCTAGCCCTGCCTTTGTCATGAAAACGATCTGGGTGACTTTGGGCCAATCACCAAGTGATAGTGAGTTCTAGTCCCACTATAGGCACAGAAAATGCCTGGGTGACTTTGGGCCAATCACCAGGCGACAGTGAGTTCTAGCCTTCTAGTCCCGCAGACAATGAGTTCCAGTCCCACCTTAGACATGAAAACTATCTGGGTGACCTTGGGCCAATCACCAGGCGACAGTGAGTTCTAGTCCCACCATAGGCACAAAAATGGCTGGGTGACTGGGCCAATCACCAGGCGTCAGTGAGTTCCTCGCTCCATGGCATCACTTGCCTTCATCCCCCCCCCCCCGAAGGGAGCTGTGTTCCCCGGTCACAACTCAACGGGGGGGGGGGGGGAGAGTTGTAGCTCCATTAGGCGCCTTGATTAAGCTTTGTGAAGGGAGCAAACGGCTCCCCGGGGACAGCTAAAGCAGGAATTAAACTTTTCCCTTCTCTGGAAAATAAATGACTCCGCTTAATCACTCGTCTGGAAGAATTCCCCTCCGCCCGGCTTTCGGAAATGAAAAACGGCAGACCCACCGTGTGTGTGTGTGTGTGTGTGTGTGTGTGTGTCTGGGCGGCCTAATCAGCCTAATCCTTTCCCTGCTCTTAATGAAAGCAAATCGGGAAATGGGCCCTTAAGGACGGGGAAACGGGGGCATGAAAAGAACAGAGGCCGGATTGGAATAGAAGAGAGGAAAAGTGGGGACAGGATAGGATAGAATAGAAAATAAGGATAGGATAGAATAGAATAGAAGAACAGAGTTGGAAGGGACTTTGGAGGTCTTCTAGTCCAACCCCCTGCAGAATAGAATAGAATTGAAGAGAAGATAGAAGAGGGGATATGATAGGAAAGAATAGGATAGAAAATATGGATAGGATAGGACAGACAGGATAGAAGAGAAAATAAGGATAAGATAGGATAGGACAGGACAGGATAGAATAACACAGTTGGAGGGGACTTTGGAGGTCTTCTAGTCCAACCCCCTGCAGAATAGAATAGAATTGAAGAGAAGATAGAAGAGGGGATACGATAGGAAAGAATAGGATAGAAAATATGGATAGGATAGGACAGACAGGATAGAAGAGAAAATAAGGATAAGATAGGATAGGACAGGATAGGATAGAATAACACAGTTGGAGGGGACTTTGGAGGTCTTCTAGTCCAACCCCCTGCAGAATAGAATAGAATTGAAGAGAAGATAGAAGAGGGGATATGATAGGAAAGAATAGGATAGAAAATATGGATAGGATAGGACAGATAGGATAGAATAGAAAATAAGGATAAGATAGGATAGGGCAGGATAGGATAGAATAACACAGTTGGAAGGGACTTTGGAGGTCTTCTAGTCCAACCCCCTGCAGAATAGAATAGAATAGAAGGGAAAGGAAGATAGAAGAGGAAATGAGAGGAGATGAAGGGATAGGATGGAATAGAAGAGAAGAAAAGAACAAGTTTCTTTAAAACTGAGATATGTTAAGTATATTGATATGGAAGCATAAATATCATCAACATAGAATGGAGTTTGCTCAGAAGCTGAAATACACCAAGTGAATGAGAGGAAGAGTGGGAAACAGAGGAGAGAAGAAAGATAGGAAGAGAGGGATAGGAGAGAGGGTAAGGGGGGAAGATGAGGAGGATAAGGAGGAGTGGAATGAAGAGAGAGGAGAAGGAGAAAGAAAGGGGAAGTAGAGTAGAAAAGGAAGATGGAGGGAAGAAAGGAGGTAGAAGAGAGGTAGAAGAAAGAGGTGTATGGAGAGCAGAAGAGTTGATAATGGGTTTTTATCTTTCTGGGCGTTGATGGCAAGATTATTAATTACTACTTAATACAATAGGATATTGGCTATGTAATTGTATACATGTGATTATATGTTATGAAAATTAAAAAATATATATTTTAGAGGGGGGAAAAAAGAGAAGAACAGAGAAAAGAGAAGAGGAGAGGAAAAGAGGGAATAGGATAGGATAGAATGGAAAATAGAGAATAGAACAGAACAGAATAGAAAAATAGGATAGAATAAAATAAGGAATAGGAATAGAACTGGAAGGGACCTTGAAGGTCTTCTAGTCCAGCCCCCTGCTCAAGCAGGAGACCTTAAACCATTTCAGACAAATGGCTGTCCATTCTCTTCTTGAAAACCTCCAGTGTTGGAGCACCCACAACCTCTGAGGGCAAATCCTTCCACTCATTGACAGAACAACGTTGGAAGGGACCTCAGAGGTCATTTAGTCCAACCCACTGCTCAGGCAGGAGACCCTACCCCATTCCAGACAAAGGACTGCCCAATCTCTTCTTCAAAGCCTCCAGTGATGGAGCACCCACAACTCCTGGTGGCAAGCTGTTCCCCTGGTTAATTGGTCCAAGACATTTCAAAACGTTTTGGCTCTATTGGCATGGAGGCGGACTCGAGAGCTAAAGGCTGAGTGAAGCCTGTTATCCACACATGTCCAAAACACACACACACACACACACACACACACACTGCCTACAGGTGACTCCTCCTGCCCTTGGACCTCTTGGGAGGGTTCAGGGTTGCCACATAGGAGTGGGAGGGGGGAAATCGTTAGATGGAGTTTTGTAGCCAAAACAAGAAAGTTTTCCTGTGGGAACCAAGGTCATTCTCACAGGTGGCTGGCCAGAGGAGGAGCCAGTAACTCAGCAACCAGTCAGCACCTGGATTGGACATCGTGACCAGTGACTGGAGGGGAAAGAGGAAGCTCGATTCCCCATAGATGGCCAAGGGAAATGGCCACCGATGGCTGCTTGCGCCCTGCAGCGCAGACCCCGAATTTCACGCAACGCTCCCCTCTTTGGGAATCCTTTCGACCCCGCCTCTCCCCAGTGTATGTCCCCCTCCCCTAAACCACGCCCCAAGCTCCCTCCTCACTTCCCCAAAGCTTCCTTTCCTGAACGGGAATGAATGAATATTTAGGCCAAGCCGTGGGAGATTAATTCACGCGGCCTCTCCGAATCGGAGCCGGCCTTCCGGGATTTTAATCTGTCCAGTTAAGCCTCTTTTCCTGGCTTTTGGGATGCAACGGAAGCTGGAGAAGGACGTGTCAATTTCCACACACACACCCCGGCCCGCCACGAGAGTTTGCCTGCCTTTTTCAGTCCTCGGATCACAGGTTGACGGAGTCCCACGGCAGAGGACAAATCCGGATTATCGGCCGGACGGACTGTTTGGGTGTCGCGAAGCCCATTGGCTGCCAACCTTCGGATTGGGAGCAGACCCAGCTGTCAGACACATGTGTGAATCCCACAGGCTGTTCACACACACGGCCTGTGTTTGTCAACCATGGCAAGTTGGAGATGGGCGGACTTCAATTCCCAGAATTCCCCAGCCAGCGTATGTAGCATGGACCTCTCTGTGATGACCCAGGGCACGACGGTGTACAGACCTTTAGCAGGCTTGGAGAGCTGCCAGGCCGATATCCTCTAAACTCCACGCTGTAGTAGCAATTCCTTGGCAAGAAGTCAGGAATAGATCTTCACCCTAACGAGTTGAACTAATGGTCTCCTGCAAACTCCACTCCCCTGTCGCTCCTCTTTATTTCCTATAGGAGGGGCCATTGACCGTCCACCTGTGGCTTTACTCCCGAGTCGACCCTTGGTTCTTAGCTGTTCCCTTCTCCTGCCAGCTCTGCGCATGAGCCCGCTGGGAATAGGCTCCCGCTGTTCTTCTGCCTTTCTGTTGCTACTGAATTCACAAGGTCGTCTGATTCGTTGCGCCCTTGTCGTTACTTATTTCTTGCGAGCTCCTTTTTTGGCGGCAACTGCTGTTTTTTAACCCTTGCAATTTCTCCTCTTGTATCTTCAGACCTATAACTCTCCAAGGTTACCCAAATAATGGCCTCCATTTATTTCAATCATACAGAAATTAGAAGAGAAGAGAATTCAGAATTAGAATAGAAGGGAGTAGAATTCAGGGGGGAAAAAGCCTGCCCCTTCATTCGGCTGGAAATGTCGTCGTCCAAATTAATAGTTTGCAGGCGAAGGCTGAGATTTCTAAGGCTTATTTGCCTTCTCAACGTATATTACTTGTTGATTCCTCTCCTTGTTTCGCTTCCCATCTTCAAATTCCCCCCCTTCCAGAAGTGGTATTCAGACGGTTCGGAGCAGTTCACCTGAACCAGTAGTAGAAATTGCCCCCCAACCCCCCGGCCAAAGGTGGTATTGTGCCAGTTCGCCCTGGTTTGAGTGAGCGGGTAGTGGCGGCGCTGGGAGGCTCCTCCCACCTGCGCAGACGTCATCACGGACGCTCTGTGCATGTGCAGAAGTGCCATGCGTGAGTGCTCCCGGTTCCGAATCGGTAGCAAAGGTGTTCTGGCCCCCCTCGTTCTACACCAAAGCACACTCTGAGCCAGAGATAAATTACGGCATTTAATGAACAGACAAACAGGTCCTTGGCAGCAACCCAGCAGAGAGAAGCTTGGGCAGCAATAAACACAGATCAGGCTTGGCAGCAATCCAGCCTGCCAAGCTCATACAAAGTTCTCCGACATTCGATTCTGTGTTGACTTCTGCAAGGAGGGGCGTGTGCAGACTTTTTATAGTCTGGAGAGGAGCCTAATGACCACCAGCTGAGTACAATCACCTCTTGTAATTGTGTAATTGTTCCTGACGCCTAGTAGCTCTTCGATGGCGTGAATCCAGGAACAACTCACTGGTGTCTGGATCACTCTCCCTTGTCTCCTCCCCACTGGTCCAAAGCTCAGGCACCTCCTGGTGGCCAACCAGCCTCTCTGCGCCCTGCTCGGAGTCGGAACCCTGTCCAGGGTCCTCCACATCCTCCACAGCCGACTCAGAGGGCCCCTCGCTGCTGGAGTCTGGTGGCAGCTCCAACGGCTCCTGCTGGGCCACAACACAAAGGAAAGAGGATTTCATGCCTGGTCCCACATCTATGCCGTCCTATTTAGGCACATTTTCGAGCCGCGGACATGCGTGCAAAAGGGCATGCACGGAAGACTGAGGGCATGTGCGGACCCAGCACGTGTGAACGAAGCGAGCGCTCACATTTTGTGAACCAGTAGGGAAAGTAAGTGCATACCACCCTTCCCCATTTTTAATTTTAGATCCGAGTCCCTCTAAGTGTAGACTTCCATTGGGAAAGGTCTATGGAGGTTCTCCCAAAGATGCTTTTTTTTTCACGAGGAAAATGGACTTTCTGCGTTTTTTCTTTGAAAAGGTTTTGCTGCTCATCCCAGAAGCTTCTTCAGTTCTGACATGGATGGTGGGGAAGGGAAGGATTTACTGGGAAATGTGGTCCGCATTGCAAATAAATAACCATAATCTTTTTAAAAAAAATGAACATGTCATTCTTTTAGTTGCAAGAAAGAAAGAAAGGAGGAAGGAAGGAAAAGAAAGAGAGAGAGAGAAAGAAAAAAGGAAGAAAAAAGGAAGAAAGAATAAAAGGAGAAAGAAAGATAGAAAGGAAGCAAGGAGGGAAAAGAGAAAGAAAGAAAAAAAGAAAAAGAAAGAAGAAAAAGCAAAGAGAGTGAGAAAGAAAGAATGAAAGGAGAAAGAACGAAAGAAAAGAAGAGAGGAGAAAAAAGGAAAAGAAAGAGGGAAAGAAAAAAGGAAAGAAGGAAAGGAGAAAGAAAGAAAAGATAGAAAGGAAGGAAGGAAAAGAAAAAGAAAGAAAAAGCAAAAAGAGAAAGAGAAAGAATGAAGGGAGAAAGAAAGAAAAAGAGAAAGGAGAAAGAAAGGAAGGAAAAGAAAAAGAAAACGAAGGAAAGAATGAAAGGAGAAAGAAAGAAAAAAGAGAAAAGATAGAAAGGAAGGAAAGAAAGAAGGAACAGTAAGAAAGAGACAGATAAAAAAGAAAAAGAAATGAGAAAGAAAAAGCAAAAAAAGGAAGAACAAAAGAAAGAAAAGAAAGAAAGGCTGCCTGGGGAATTCTGGGAGTTGAAGTCCATCCATCGTCATTCAAGTGGCCTAACGTTGAGAGGAAAGGAATGCCAGGAGGAGCTTCGGTGGCCCAGGAAGGAGGGAAACCTTCGCTTAGCAACTTGAAGATGGAGGGACAGGGACTTCAACTCCCAGCAGTCAAAGGCAGAGGGAACCTTTGGCCTTGGCTGACCTCAGCCCGTTGCTTGGAGAGAAAAGGCTCTCATTTCCCACCCTCCCTCCTTCTCTCTCTCTCTCCTTCCCCCCTCCCTCTATACTGTATGTTGTTATATATATATATATATATATATATATATATATATATATATATATATATATATATATATATATATATATATATATATATATATATATATATATATATATATATATATATATATATATGCTGTATATATAATGCTCTCTCTTTCCTTATACTCCATATCTATCTATTTATCCCCCACTCTCATCTGTCTCTCTGATCTGTCTCTGTCTCTCTATTCATCGATCCATCCTCTTTCTCATCTCTCTCTATCCATCCATTCATCCTCTCTTTCTCTCTATATATACTGTATATCTCATATCTCTAATCTGTCTCTCTCTCATCTGTCTCTCTCTATTCATCGATCCATCCTTTTTCTCTCATCTCTCTATCCATCCATTCTCTCTCTCTCATCTATCTATCTATCTATCTATCTATCTATCTATCTATCTATCTATCTATCTATCATCTATAGAATACATAGATATCTCATCTATCATTCTCTCTCCCTATAATCTATATCCACTTATCTCCCCGCCTCGTCTATCTCTACTATCTATCCATCCATCCATCCATCCATCCACCCACCCACCCACCCACCCACCCACCCATCTATAGAATACATAGATATCTATCATTCTCTCCCCTATAATCTATATCTATCCACATCTTCCCCCTCTCGTCTGTCTGTCCGTCCGTCCGTCCATCCATCCATCCATCCATCCATCCATCCATCCATCCATCCATCTATCATCTATCATCTATCATCTATCTATCTATCTATCTATCTATCTATCTATCTATCTATCTATCTATCTATCTATCTATCTATCTAATACATTCTCTCTGTATAATCTATCCGCTTATCTCTCCTCTCGTCTGTCTGTCTGTCTGTATCCATCCATCCATCCATCCATCATCTATTTACCTATCTATCGAATACATAGATATCTCATCTATCATTCTCTCTCTCCCCCCATAATCTATATCTATCCACTTATCTGCCCCCTCTCATCTGTCTCTCTACCTGTCTGTCTGTCTCTCTCTCTCTCTAAATGATTGAACAACCATTTGTCCTGGATGGTATGTAAGGACTCCAGCTTTGGGCCTTGTAAGGGTTGGACTAGAAGACCTCCAAGGTCCTCTCCAGCAACACGATTCTATGATCTCTCTCTCCCCCAGCCTGCCTCTGTCCATCTTTCTGTCTCACTAAGCGTCTGCCAGTGAGCTGGACTGCAGTTCCCATCACTCCCAGCCAGCCAGGTCTAGGCTACCTGGGACCCTTATCCAAAAGACCCTTAGCCTTGCTCCCTTTCTCCTTGACCCCTCTCATGTGGGCCTGATCCGTTGGGGTGGGGGGGGTTGGACAACTAGACCCCCGATTCTAAATGCCCCCCCCCAATATCTTACCTGTATCTCATGCTGCTCTGGCTTCTCTCGGCTTCGTCCAGCGTCATCCCGACCTCCATGAGGTAGCTCTCCATCCGCCGCTTCTCCATGCAACACCTGGTGGCCTCCGCTCCCTGGGGAGCATTCGGGGCCTCCCCATCCGAGCCCAGTGGGACCCCTTGTCTCTTGGGGCTCCGTCGCTGTGCGGTGTCCCCCCCTCGCACCTTGTTCTTCTTGTTCAGGCCGTAGAGCTCCTCCAGGCTGAATTTGCCCCCGCCTGACGTGGCCCCCCGACCCATGGGGGCCGAGCCCCCTCGGGAAGAACTCGCAAACATGAGCCGGAGACAGAGAGGGGAGGGGGGGAAACTGGCACGGCGGAGGACGGCAGGAGTCCCTGCGCCGAACAACCACAGAGTGACTTTTCTGGGCTGTGCCCCCCCCTTCCCAACCTGCAGGGTGAGGTGGGGGGGGGACACGTGGGGGATTTGTAGGGCTAGCAGCTGTTGAGTGTGGTCTCGGTGCTGGTGTTTTCCATTGGGTCCTCGCCGTTCCCTCCCCTCGCAGCCTTTTGATCGCCGGCTGGTGCCTAATCCTTTTTGATTAAGGGGGGGGGGGCGTGTATGATTAATTTATCTCGGATTTTATCGCGGTCCTTTTGCACATAAGGGGTCCGATGACACGATTGGAGCGTCCCGTTTCTTTTTAATGGGAAAGGGAGGAAACGGGCCGGCTTTCGCACGCGTCGTGAAATGTGCACGTGTGTGTGTGTGTGTGTGTCGAATTTCCACAGTCGGCTTTTGAAAGCAGCCGTGTCCCAGGTGGGAAAATCTCGCCGGATTTTCCCGGCTGCTCTTTTCAAAATCATCGGGGAGTTCTTGATTTAGAACGACGATGGAGACCCGTGTTTTTTTTGTGGTGAAGTGAGACAGCGGCGAAGCGATTGGTGCCCCGGTTTTACGACCTTCCTTGCCACAGTTGGGAAGTCATTCGCTGCACTTAATTCAGTTAGTTAAACGAATGAGACTTATCCTTGGACGGGAGGCCGCAAAAAGGAGATAGTGACACACACACACACACACGGCTGCGTCCGTCATAAATACGAGTCAGTGACCAAGCGTCTGAGTTTTGTTAGCTCTGAAACTCATTCGCTGTATAGCCTGACTGTGTTTGAAGCAGAGGTGAATTGCTACCGGTTCGCACCGGTTCGACTGAACCGGTTGGGGAAATTGCAACTCGGTTGCCGTACTGGTAGGGACGGCAGGCTGGCCACGCACCTGAACCGGTTCCCCGGTTGCTGCGGCATGTTTTCTTTTTGACATTTTTATGTTCTGCGCATGTGCAGACTTATTTGCCGGCAACTGCGCATGTGCGCGCAAAACGCCGGTAGAAACCCCACACCGGTTTGAGCCTGCTTAGTCTCTCCTTGCTACCCCGTTGGAAGAATCTGCTGTGGGTATTGTAAATTTACTTCCTGTGTTATTGTGCACATAAAGAAGTGAACGAATCCTGCTCAATCGGTTATCTGGGTGAGCTTTCCGGAGGCGATTTCTACTCGGACAAAATAACTTGAGATCCGGTTTATTAAAAAAAAGAAAAATAATATCAGAATATTCCACTATAAATAGAACGGCACCCAGCGACGGTGCGACAGCCCGATGCAGTTCTTCGGACGGGAAACGGAGGCACAGTTCCTGGCGAAAGGTATGCAAATGCCCAGCCTCATGGGAAATGAAGCGGCTGGCTGTTCCTGGACCGTCCGTACTCCGAGGAGTCCTTGAGGGGGTGTCAGGAAAAAAAGAGAGAGCTAGCCGGCACGAGCCGAGAAGAAGGGCAACGCCCGGACGAAGCTGTCCAGCTTGTTCCGGAAAAGCTCGCTCTGGATGCTCTCATTTAAGCTGCAGAGGGGGTTTTTGACGACATACTCCACGTAAATCTAAGGGAGAGGGGAGAAAGAGAGGTGGTAAGCAGGGATTCCTTCTCCCCGAGCCCCCCTCCCTGCCCCCAGAGAGGAAAAACGGAGCGGAGTTATGGCCTTCACAGGGTCCAATTTGTCTTTTATAGTGCACTAGCCGATATCCCACCGTTGTCCGGGTATTTATTTATGGAGGGGAAATATCTGGACCAAACGTAATTCTAATGTTGGATTTTCCCCCTTACCAGAGGGAGCCCCCTTGTGGAGTAGTATCATGAAGCCCTTACCATGGTAACTCCTCTGCACTGTAGAGTAGAAGCCATTTTACGGCAGTACAGTAGAAGCCATTTTAAATCACAAAAAGGCTGTCTCTTAACAGAACACATACCCCGAGGGGTTGTTACGGGTGTCTTACCCCCACAGTATTTGTTTCCAGAGAGTAAATCATCTGTGTACCAAGTTTGGCTGAAATTGTTCCAGGCGCTCCAGAGTTATGCTGGAACCCACGCACACATAAACACACGTACGTACGTATGAAGATGCTTTATAGGACCACCCCGGCGGGAATAAAAAGGAACCTTTTAACTTCGTGGCACGACATAAGCGTGAACGTCAAAAGCGCACCGACAAAACCGCATCGCTAAAACCGCGATGTCAAAAGCGCGCCGACAACAGCGCGCCGACAGAAGCGCGATTTAAGGTAAGGTTTAGGGTTAGGTTTAGGGTTATTTTTAGGGTTATGTTACAACGCGCTTCTGTCGGCGCGCTGTTGTCGGCGCGCTTCAGCGCTCATTCGTCTCCGCGGTTTTGATGGCGCAGTTTTGTCACCGCGGTTTAGTCACACGCGCTTTTGCCGTTTGCGCATTTGTGGTGGAACCTTTTAACTTGTGGACGTTTCATCACCTGACTAGATAACCTCATCAGTTTGCTCTGCAGGGAGCAAATAACCGCTTTCTTCCAGCACTGATGTTGTTACCGGCTATGGTAGTGAATTGTCGGCAAGAAAATCAGCAAGCTCAGAAAGCACCAAGGAGCCCACAGTCTTCTCCCTCCTCTACTCTGCAAGCCCCTCTCCCTTCTAGCACTGATGCCGTTACCTAGGTGGGTCATGAAACGTCTGCAAGAAAACAACCCAGCCCAGAGAGCACCAAGGACCCCACTGTCCTCCTCCTTTCCTCCTCCATCCACAACCCCCCTCTCTCTTCCAGCATTGATGAGGTTCCCTAGTTGAGTCACGAAACGTCTGCAAGGAAACCACCAAGCTCAGAGACAATCAAGTCCTCCTCCATTCCTCCTCTTCTTCACTCTGCTCTTCTTCCTTCTCTCTGCAAACCCCTCTCCCTTCCAGCACTGATGACGTTACCTAGATGGGTCATGAAACGTCTGCGAGGAAACTACCAAAGCTCAGAGACCACCAAGTCGCCCCTGTTGAACTCTTGAGCTACAAATATTTTTCTCCTATCGCCGGAAACTTTTTCATTCCTCTTATTAAAATTCCCCGGTCGTTTTAGATGACAGTGCAAAAATAATTTCCTAAACTTGCTGAGACTTCAATTTCTATTTTTTTTTATAACCAAAAGAGGCCTTTTCTAATTTCCGTCGGAAAACCGGAACCAACCAGCGGCCAAAATTTCCCACTGCAAACTGACTTTTCTTTTTGATTCCTTCAAGCTTTAAATCGCTTGGCCGTTACGTTAGGCGCGACTCTATTTTAACCAGCGGCTGGCTTCCTTAGCGGTAGACAATTCGGGCCCCGGCTCTAGTCGTTAAGACGAGGACTCTTGGTACCATCAAAGGGGGACGCAACACACATCAATCCTCACATAGCCGTAGATCTGGTGTAGGATGTCCTGGATGTTGCCCACTCCCAGGTCGGTATTCATGACCACCTTGAGTCCGCTGGGCGTCTCGTAGTAGTGCAGTTTGTATTTGCTGGTCTGGAAGGAGAGGAAGCCGTCCTTCCTGCGGAGCGGGGATGTTAAGGGAAACACGCCCGCTTCGCTGTCCCGCTAGCTGTTGGGTCTTGCAAGTGTGACTCTGGGTGTACTAGGAAGGACCCCCCCCCCGTGGGGTCCTTCTCTGCCCCCCACTCCCATCCCCACCCCGAGATTGCGCAGTGGGGGGGGGGGAAAGGATACATATCCACAGGGCTCATTTTGCTAACGAAGGAGCGGATGGAGAAGAGCATCCCGTACATCAGCTTGAATTCCTGGGATGGGGAGCAGGGAGAGAGGGAGGGAGGGAAGGAAGGAGGGAGGGAGAGAGGGAGGGAGGGAGGGAGAGAGGGAGGGAGAGAGAGAGGCCATTACATGTCGTTTTGGGTCATATGACACAGGTGGGCATATGCATAACTTTGTATTCTTTCTCTTTCTTTCTTTCCTTTCTTTGTTTCTTCCTTCCTTCCCTCCCCTTTCTTTTTCTTCCTTCCTTCCTCTCTTCCTTCTCTCCCTCCCTCCTTTCTTTCTCTCTCCCTTTTTTCTTCTTTCCTTCTCTTCCTCCCTCCCCTCCCGCCTTTTTCTTCCTTCCTTCCTCCCTTTCTTCCTTCTCTCTCTCCCTCCCTTTCTCTTTCTACCTCACATCCTTTCTTTCTCTCCCTCCCTCCCTCTCTTTCTCTTTTCTTTCCATCTTTTTTCTTCCTCCCTCCCTCCTTTCTTTTTCTTTCTTTCTTCTGCCCTTCCTTCCTTCTCTCCCTCCCTCCCTTCTAGCTCTCCCTCTTTCTCTTTTCTTTCCTTCTCTTTCTCTTCCTCCCTCCCTCCTTTTTCTTCCTTCCTCCCTTTCTTTCTTCTCTCTCTCCCTCCCTTCTTTCTCTCTCCCTCCCTCCTCTCTCTTTCCTTTCTTCCGCATAAGCTATGTAGTGCATATCCGAGGGAGTGACCCTTCGACAGCTGCATGCAAGGAAATTACATTTTAATATATGTCGATTAGTGGACATTCAAAGCAACGATAAAGTTATTCTAAAAGTTCTAAGTCTTAATATAGGTAGTCCCTGGCTTACAACAGTTCGTTTAGTGACGGTTCAAAACTACAACGGCATTGAAAAATCTGACTTGGGGCCATATTTCAGAGTTGCGACCATTGAGGCCTCCCCAGGGGTCCAGCGATCAAAATCCAGGTGCCTGGTCATTGGTTCATACTTATGACGGTCGCAGTGACCCAAGTCACTAAACAACTGAGTGGCTGTTATCAGCCGCAGGGATTCACTTAACAACGGAGGCAAGAATGGTTGTATAATGGGGCAAAACTTGCTTAACAAATGTCTCGCTTAACAACAGAAAGGTCGGGCTCGGTTGTGGTCGTAAGTCGAGGACGACCTGTAAAAGACTTGGAAGGGACCCTGGAGGTCATCTAGTCCAACCCCCTGCTCGAGCAGGAGACCCTATAGCATTCCAGACAAACATCCAATCTCTTCATCAAAGCCTCCGGTGAGGGAGCAGCCACAACTTCTGGGGGCAAGTAGTTCCACCGATTACATTGACTCAACTTACAACCTTCTGTTTGGTGAAGCTACGACGGCACTGAAAAAAAGTGACTTACGGCCGTTTTTCACACTTACGGCCGTTGCAGCCTCTCCGCGGTCACATGTTCAAAACAGCAATTGACTCAGGCTTGTGACGGGGTCATCGATCCCCGTCAAGAAGGGAAAGCCTACTTAACACCCGCGTGACTAAATGAACAGCCGAGGCGATTCGCTTAACGACAAGCCGTAAAAATGGAGGCAAGCAAAAAGGATCTCGCTCAGTGACGGGAAAACGTTAGAGGGCCGCTGTGGGGGGTTTCCGTCCTGCCATTCTTCTGGCTGACGGGGATTTTCCTCCTTAATTCTAGGCTAAATATTAATTTGAGAAATGCCAAGTCTCGGAAGGGGCGCTAGGCCAGGGGTTTCTCCGGGCGACTCGTCCTGCTCTGGCCCCACATTGCACCAAGTTTATGGAGATGAAGGCAATTTAACCCAAGAGAACATTGTGCCGCTCTGTTTAGCGAAGCTTTACGGCACAGCGGTGGGACCAGAAAACAGCTTCAGGCTTCAGAGACCGCAGGGAGGCCCCAGCGGGGCTGAGTAAGTCCTCGAGGAGACGGACAAGGTTAACCTTTCCCCTGCCGAGCACCACGGGGCAACGCCGTTTGGTCTCATCGTGCTCCTTGTCTTGTGGGGAAAAACAGATATCGGTCTTGAATGGGGTGCAGGACTAGGGGTGGGATTTAGCCGGTTCGCAACGGTTCGCCGAAGCGGTTGTTGCAAGCACAGGCTGGCCTCGCCCACCCCTCCCAGGAGTCTCCAAGCAGCCTGTTCATCATGCCAGGTAAGTGCAGGGCCCACGCGGAGGCTCTTGGAGGGCGGAAAACGGGCCACCCGGAAATGGGCCCGTTTCCGGCTTCCGGAGCCAGGGGGAGGCCATTTTTGCCCTCCCGGAGGCTCAAGAAAAACCTCCGAAGCTTGGGGAGGGCAAACACACCTTGCCTCACCCTGGTGCAGCAGGCCACGCCCATCATGCCCATGCCCACCCAGCCATCGGGCAGAGAACCGGTTGCTAACATTTTTCAATCCCTGCGCAGGACCCAGAATTGTGAATTAAAATTCGGGGAACGGCAGATCCCACCCCGATGTTAGAAAAAAATGTTCTGTTGGAAAGCTAGAATCCCAGATGAGAGTCAGGTGGGGAAGAAGCCTGGACTGACTACGTAAACACAAGAGGGTTAGGTCTCAGCTCCCCTGAATGCCTTAGAGCAGGGGCGGGAGTGGTGGTGTCCAATTTACGGCAACGTTTAACACCTGTGGACTTCCAACTCCCAGAATTCCCCAGCCAGCAGATTACTTTCCCATGTAATTGTCACACTATCTAAGTCACCTCTAATATAACTCTTGTTACGGGTTATTTATTTATTTATTTATATATATATATATTATATATATATAACCCGTAACAAGAGTTATATTAGAGGTGACTTAGATAGTGTGACAATTACATGGGAAAGTAATCTGCTGCTATATATATATATATTGCACTTTGCTGAAATCAAGGTATATTACATCTGCCGCATTCCCACTATCTACTAAGAAAGTTTCCCAATCTAAAAAGGTACATTTCTTCTTGTCCTATCCATGCTGCCTGGGGAATTCTGGGAGTTGAAGTCCACACGTCTTAAAGTGGCCAAAGTTGGAGATCTCCGATTTAAGACCTGTGGACTTCAACTCCCAGAATTCCCCAGCCAGCTCTGTTTTCTTCTCACTTTGCTGAAGTGAAGATCTATTACGCTTACTGCATACCCACCGTCTATTGAAAAAGTGGCCAAGGTTGGACACCCTTCACCTTAAGAGCAGGGGTGTCAAACTCGATTTCATTGCGGGCCGCATCAGGGTTGCGTTTGACCTTGGCGGGCCGGGTGGGCGCGGCCAACTCGCTGCCACTCATCGGGGCCACGATGGCCCTCTTGGGCTCTATTTTGGGCTGTGACGGCCTTTTGCAACCCATTGGGCCGGCTCCGGCTCCTGGGCCTTGAGTTTGAGGCCCCAGGCATAGTGCGTTATCTGGTCATTCCCATGCGAACGCTGCCAGTCTGCGGAAGATTCCTGCACTATAGGCAGAGAACGATAAAGTAGTCGGCTTGATTTTTAGATGGTTGTTCGCCCCGATACTTGCTCATAATTCAGAGCGCTTCAAGGGCGAAACCAATGACCTGGGAGCGATGGGTACGTTCCCCTTCACTGGCGGTGTCCAGAAAGGTTGGCCACCGATCCGTGGGACGTTTGATTCAGATTCCTGCACCGGGCCAGCATGGGCCATACCGCACCATCTGATTCTGGATTTCTGACCCCACTCGTGCCCGCTTTCCCCCTGCCCAGGATAAAGAGCAGTAGCTGAAGCAGCTCAGATACCTGGCTAAAAGCAGAAGTACAACGCTAAGCCCCCCCTGTCCCCCCCCCCGTTCCTCTTGTTCTCTCTGTGGCCAGCGGCAGCTGCCGAACACATGCACGCGCGGCCTTCAATCGGCTTAAAGGGTTTTCTTTTTTTTCTTTTTAATCCATTAACAGCTAAGCTCTGCTCCCTGGGAACCCCGCCAAATTTTTAGAAAGATTCATATCGGGCGAGATTAGCGGCGGACGGGGCCGTCCAATCAGAAAGGCGCGTTTTTAAACCCAGGTCAAACTGAAATAACGCTATCGGCAAAGCGTCGAAGCTGCAAATCAGCTTTCGGCGGACGTATCACATGAAGCGCGAACATCTCCCGCGGGAGGGTTTTGGGTTTGATTTCGTTAGCAGATTTTGAAAAGGGTCTGCCTACCTCACAGGGGTGGTTGTTCGTAGGGTTAATGGAGCTGTAAGTCCCATCGTCCCACAGCCAGTGGCCATATTGGCTGGGGATGATGAGCGTTCATATTCTCCTTGGTTTGGAATATAATTTTAATAGGTCAGATTGGATCCACTCTGTTGGCCTTTAATGGTAAAGGTTCTCCTCGCAGATCTGTGCTAGTCGTTCCCGACTCTAGGGGGCGGTGCTCATCTCCCTTTCAAAGCCGAAGAGCCAGCGCTGTCCGAAGACATCTCCGTGGTCATGTGGCCAGTGTGACTCAACACCGAAGGCGCACAGAACGCTGTTCGCTTCCCACCAAAGGTGGCTCCTATTTTTCTACTTGCATTATTTAATTTCGAACGGCCAGGTTGGCAGAAGCTGCGACGAATCACAGGAGCTCCCTCCGTTACACAGCGCTAGGGATTCGAACCGCCGAACTGCCAACATCTCTGATCAACAATCTCAGCGCCTTAGCCCCTGAGCCGCCGCGTCCCATCGTGGGTTTACAGCAAGTTAAAATCACAGCGAGTCCTCAACAGTTCATTTAGCGACCGTTTGAAGTTACAATGGCACTGAAGCAAAGACCACGGGGAAGCCGGATTCACTCAGCAACCGTGTTAACAGGTTGCTTCACAACTATGGCAAGGCAGGTCATAAAACAGGGCAAACGGACTTAAATGTTGTGCTTAGCAACAGAAATGCTAGGCTGAATTGGGGTTGTATGTCGAGGATTCCCTGCATGGTATTTTATAGGTAGCCCTCGACTTAACAGCAGTTCGTTTAGCGACCGTTCAAATTTACAACAGCACTGAAAAATGTGACTTACGACCGTTTTTCACACTTGCGACCATTGGGTCACGCGATCAAAATTCAGCTGCTTGGCAACTGACTCGTACTTATGACTGCCGCTGTGTCCCCTTGGGCGACCTTCCGACAAGCAAAGTCAATGGGGGAATCTGGATTCACATAACCACCGTTGTTTCTCGCTTAACAACTGCAGCGATTCACTTAAGGACTGAGGCAAGGAAGGTTGGAAAATGGGAGCCAAACACACTTAACAACAAAGGTAGTAACAACGGTGTTACTAACTTATCAACTGCAGTGGACCACTTAACAATTGAGGCGAGGTCAGTCGTAAAACGGGGCAAAACTCACTGAAGGTCTCACTTAACAACATACATTTTGGTCCCCATTGTGGTCCTAAGTCGAAGCCCACTTCTATTTATCTTGCTTGGACAGTTTTATTTTTTCAATGTTGTTTAGCTGCCTAGAGTTTCACTGGGGCAAAAACGGGCGGCCAATACATTAAATTAAATTATTTTAATGCTTAAATAATCTGAATACAGGGAGTCCTCAATTTGCAACGGTTCACTCAATGGCAACGGCACCTGACTGAGGGCCGTTTTTCACACTTATGACAGCATCCCCGTGGTCACGGGATCAAAATTCAGACGCTTGGCAAGTGACTCATATTTATGACGGTTGCAGTGTCTAAGGTCCCCCTTTTGCAACCTTCCGACGAGCAAAGTCAGGGGGGAGGGAGTGGATTCACTTAACGACTGTGTGACTAACTGAACAACTGCAGCGATTCACTTAACAACCGTAGGAAAACAAGGGCAATATAATAGAGCCAAACTCACTTAACAACTGTCTGACTTAACAAAGGAAATGTTGGGGAGGGATTCATTGTGGTCGTAAATCGAGGACTACCTGCACTGGGCTTCTCGTGATTTCCTGTGTTTGATTATAGCAATAATTCATTACAATGACAATGATAATAAATGAATTATAATAATCTTCTATATAATGATATAATAATATGATAACAATAATCATAAAAATAAAAGTAAGTAATAGTAAGTAATAGTAATAGTAAGAAAATAAGATAATAAAAAAACAATAACACAAAGCAATAAAATAATAAAACAACAATAACACAAAGCAATAAAATAATAAAACAACAATAACAAAAGAACAATAAAAGAATTATAATAATCTGCTATGTAATATAAAAACAATACTACTATAAAATAACAAAAAGGTAAGAAAATACTATAGTAAAATAATAAAATAACAATACAATGATAATAAATGAATTTAATAATCTATATAATGATATAATATAACAATAATCATAAAAATAAAAAGATAAGAAAATAGTAAGAAAATAAAATAATAAAAAATGACACAAAGCAATAAAATAATAATAAAACAACAATAACAAAAGAACAATAAAATAATTATAATAATCTGCTATGTAATATAAAAACAATACTGTAAAATAACAAAAAGGTAAGAAAATACTATAATAAAATAATAAAATAACAATACATGATAATAAATGAATTATAATAATCTTCTATACAATGATATAATAATATAACAATAATCATAAAAATAAAATAAGAAAATAGTAAGAAAATAAAATAATAAAAAAACAGTAACACAAAGCAATAAAATAATAAAACAATAACAAAAGAACAATAAAAGAATTATAATAATCTATATAATATAAAACAATACTACTATAAAATAACAAAAAGGTAAGAAAATACTATAATAAAATAACAATACAATGATAATAAATGAATTATAATAATCTCCTGTATAATGATATAATAATATAGCAATCATCATAAAAATAAAAAGTAAGAAGATAGTAATAAAATAAAATAAAAAACAATAACACAAAGCAATATAATAATAAAACAACAATAACAAAAGAACAATAAAAGAATTATAATAATCTGCTACATATAAAAATATAAAAGCAATACTACCACAAAATAACAAAAAGGTAGTATGATAAAATAATAAAATAACAGTGATAATAAATGAATTATTATAATCTTCTATATAACAACAATAATAATATAAAAGAAAATAATAAGAAAATAGTAATAAAATAAAATAAAACAATACAAGAAACCAATAAAATAATACAATAATAAATAAAAAATAAATAATAAATAAATAATAAAAATAAATAAATAATAAATAAATAAATAATAAATAAATAAATAATAAATAAATAAATAGATAATAGATAAATAATAAATAAATAATAAATAAATAAATAAATAAATAATAAATGAAATGTAATAAATCTGCTACTATATAATGATATAATAACAACACTACTATAAAACAATAATGGTAGTGAGAAAATACTATAATAAAATAATAAAAATAAGAAAGCAATAATAAAACAACCACCCTCATGGTTAATTATCCCAAAAGACAAGCCCCCCCCTCACCCCCCACCCCCCCCCCGAAGGAGCCTCGGCCGAGGCCTCTGAGCGCGTGCAGAGGGCGCTCCTCTCCCCCTCCCCACGGGATGGGGGGGGGTCGTGGGGGGGGGTCCTCACCTCCTCCTTGGAAATCCCGGCCTGCTTCTTGCGGTTCCACTCGCTGTAGTGCAGGCAGACGCCGTTGCGGTCGAAGAGGTAGAGGTTGTGCACCGTCATCTGGGGGGAGTGGGAGGCAAAGAGGGGGGGGCGGGGACCCCCATATTAGAGCCAGGCTGAGGGACAGACACCCCCCCCTCAACACAGGGGGATATAAATACTAAATACACTCGCCATGAGGATAACGCCGCCCATCATCCACTCCCTCCCCCCCCCACACTCAGATTTTCGGGGTCGGGATGGACGCCCCCCCCCCCGAAAAAAAAATTACCTCAGCCGCCGCTTCGGTCTCTATGACAACCTTGCAGGCCCGACGTCCTTTCGCTTCCGCCTACGCGACGCCGCTCGCTGATTGGCCCGCTCTCGCTTTCACCGCCCGCCCTTCTCCCGAGCATGCGCCGTCGCCGTCGCTCTGCCCGTACGACGGGCAAAAAAAAAAAAAAAATTTGCCCGGGAGGAAAATGGTGGCGTCGGCTTCACTCCTCTCCCGCCACCCGCCCGAGGCCTTGCCCGGCGCTGCGCGGGAGCGAAAGAGCCGAGCCGGAGAGGCGGAGACGGCGGTCTAGAGCCTAGCCGGGGGGGCGGCAGAGTGGGTCTCAAAGCGAGGACCCGAGGCGGGGGGGCGGGGCCCGCCAAAATGACGGGGGAGGGGGCGCTGGGGAGGGGGACACGGTTTACCTCAGGGGTGGGGGAGGGGGGCCTCCCCTCCCCTCATATGTGCAGGACTCCAACTCCCATTGTCCTCCCTGGGGGCCTGGCCGAGCTGGCGGGGGATGATGGGAGATGGAGTCCAAGGCAGTGGGTCAGCTGAGGAGGGGCAAGGGGTGCAATGAGGGTCCTGAGGGGAGAGAATGGAGGGGGGGGTCAACACAGGAAGCCATTTGGGAGATCAGGGAATGATATGGGGGGGGGGGTTCTCTGCTTCTCTGCCGCCCTGGGATTTCCTGGTGGTCTCCCATCCTCTCCCTCCCCAGCTGAGCTTCTCAAGCTTTTGAGAGGAGGAACCAGAGAGAAAATATAGAATAGAAAGCCTCACTGGGTTGGGGGAGGAGAGGGGGGGGGCTTAGCCTCCCCCCCCCACAATTTTCATGTTTCCCTGAGCTCAAAAATCACTTTTTTTCCTGTTTTTATCCCCGTCGGAATCGGATTCCTTTTGCAATATTAAAAGGACAGCGAGGTGGCGTGTAAATGTAATAAATAATAATACCATGAAGGAAACCGAAACATCTGGAGGGGACGGAAGAGTTCGGCGGAAGAGGAGAGAAAAGAAGGGGAGAAGATAATAAAACGGCAAGAGCTGCGAAGAGAAACGGGAAAAGAACGGAAAAAGAACGCAAACGGGAACATTGGTGGCCCCCAAGTTGGATGCAATTTCCCCAAAACATCTGGAGCGCCACCGGAAGACCGTCGGCATTGACCAAACTCCCCATCAGTCAATTGCAAAAGGCGGTTTCGCTGGAAGGACAGCTGACATCCTGCAAGGCATCATCAACTTTCTTTTTACGACCCCATAATCCCACGCGGGATGGAGTCTTGGGCAACGGAATGGAGCTGAGCATTTTACTGGCCAGATGCCGCTCCTGTTGCCAATGAGGAGTTTTGTTCAGCAGTTGTGCCTAGAGAGAGAAATATCTACCTAGGATTGAACTCACAGCCCCCTGATTGTGAGACGAGAGCTCCACTGATGCCGTCAAAAGATCCACATCTGGCTATTCCAGATCTTTCGATAGGCCAGGGGTCGGCAACCTTAAACACTCAAAGAGCCACAAATGTTTTAACTGGAACCCCCCATCCCCACCCCCCCTTTTCAATACTGGAGCTGACCGGAAGTCCGGTTCCCCCACCACCATAGTGTCTCTTCCTAGCGCGGCGTCCTTTTCCCTCTATCTGTCCTAACCGAAAGTCCTATCAATTGTGGAGGTGACCGGCGACAGGGAGCCGCAGCAGAGGCATGAAAGAACCACATGCGGCTCCGGAGCCGCAGGTTGCTGCTCCTTGGGATAGGCAGACGAAACTGCCAAATCCTTCTGGCCGACCATTTTTTAAACCCATCCAGGGAAAGGAAAGACTTGTCCCCCTTGCTTTTCTTCCTTTGTACACTGAATTTCAACTTTCTTTCTTTCTTTTCTTATTCTTTTCCAGGGACCGGTTTGAGGAAGAGCGCTCTGCTTTCCTGGTGGCGCTCCAGCTTCCTGCTTGCCGGCATTTGGGGGGCTCCCATTATGACAGAAGTCCCAGCCTTCTGAGCTCAGAATGCTTGTGCTGGCTCCAGCTCTTCGTTTAGGACCCCGGGACCATGGCTGAGAAGGGCCTCAGGAGAGCCCTGAGCTCTTCCCTCCACAGCGACGATCTCTTGAGCGACATGGAGCTGCTGCCGGCCTCGGAGCCCCCCACCCCTGGGCAGCAGGTGCCTCGTTCTCCGCTGGCCACCCCGTACGCCTCCAAAGTCACCACCCAGCTCTACGCCTCCCTTCACCAGAGCCGCCAGGCCGAGGCTCTGGCTTCTTCTCGGCTGGAGGGACAGCACGGCTCGGCCCCGGCTAGGAAAGCCATGGAGGCCGACGTCGATCTGGACACTCTGGCGGAGGAGCTCAGCCATCGCCTTTCCGCCGGCGTGGAGGCCAGCGCGTTTAGGCAGGTGAGAAAAGGGACTTGCAGGACAACCCACCTCCCGATTGACGGACCGCTTGGGCGGCTAAGCCTCTCCGTTTCTTGTAGGGCGCCGTGGGCGAGTCCCGCCACATTTCGGAGATGGAGAACGTACGGTGTCACCTGCAGAGTATGCTGCGGGGATCCAGAGATGTTCCTGGTGAGATTGGGGAAGGGGGAAAATGGCCTGGATGGGATGAGAAAGGAAGGGATAAATAAACCCTTTTTCTTATTCCACGCCTACAGGGGGCCGACAACCGATTATTTTATTTATTGCCTTTAGAAACCTGCTTATATTGTTTTTATACGTCACGTAAGGTGGCGAACGTACAGAATATTCCTTCCTACTCCTAGTTTCTCCGCAACAACAACCCTGTGAGGTGGGTTGAACTGAGAGAGAGGAGGATTGGCACAAAGTCACCCAGTTGGTTTTCGTACCTAAGGCGGGACTAGAACTGTCCTGGCGATGGACCCAAAGTTACCCAAAGTATGGCTTTCCTGACTAAGGAAGGATTACAATTCCCAATTTTTAGCTGGTGACTTCACCGTTATTGGGCTAATCTGGCGGTCTAATTTTGGAAGAGAGTTTATTTTCTTTCACAAAACAGAGTCCTCCAGTTTAGCGCCTTTCTATCTTATGAGTCAGACTGAGATTCCCTTCATCCCCCAGCCAAGATAATGGGGCTCTGTTTGATGCTAAAATTGGGGAAGAGTTGGAGGCTAGTGATCCATTTCAATAAACTCCCTGAAGTCTTTGATCTGGCATTTCTCTCGTACTCTGGTGAGAGTTGATGGGGAACTTGTTCAGTGGGAAAAAACGGCCATATGTGAAGGGACAATTAAACTGATTTACTGTTGAAAGCCTCTGCACAGGAATCTTCTAACTGAACTGCTGTATTGTTGAAAGCGTCTGCGTAGGAAACTTCTAACTAAACTGCTTTATTGCTGAAAGCCTCCACACAGGAAACTAAAGTATAATCCTTATTGTTATTGTACTTAAATACAACGAAATTGGTTCATTGCTGAAAGCCTCTGCGCAGGAATCTTCTAACTAAACTGCTTCATTGCTGAAAGCTTCTGCGCAGGAATCTTCTAACTAAACTGCTTTATTGCTGAAAGCCTCCACACAGGAAACTAAAGTATAATCCTTATTGTTATTGTACTTAAATACAACGAAATTGGTTCATTGCTGAAAGCCTCTGCGCAGGAATCTTCTAACTAAACTGCTTCATTGCTGAAAGCTTCTGCATAGGAATCTTCTAACTAAACTGCTTCATTGCTGAAAGCCTCTGCGCAGGAATCTTCTAACTAAACTGCTTTATTGCTGAAAGCCTCCACACAGGAAACTAAAGTATAATCCTTATTGTTATTGTACTTAAATACAACGAAATTGGTTCATTGCTGAAAGCCTCTGTACAGGAATCTTCTAACTAAACTGCTTTATTGCTAAAAGTCTCTGCGCAGGAATCTTCTAACTAAACTGCTTTATTGCTGAAAGCTTCTGCATAGGAATCTTCTAACTAAACTACTTTATTGCTAAAAGTCTCTGCGCAGGAATCTTCTAACTAAACTGCTTTATTGCTGAAAGCTTCTGCATAGGAATCTTCTAACTAAACTGCTTCATTGCTGAAAGATTCTGCGCAGGAATCTTCTAACTAAACTGCTTTATTGCTGATAGCTTCTGCATAGGAAGCTTCTAACTAAATTGCTTCATTGCTGAAAGCCTCTGCGCAGGAATCTTCTAACTAAACTGCTTCATTGTTGAAAGACTCTGTGCAGGAATCTTCTAACTAAACTGCTTCATTGCTGAAAGACTGCGCAGGAATCTTCTAACTAAACTGCTTCATATCTGAAAGCCTCTGCGCAGGAATATTCTAACTAAACTGCTTTATTGCTGAAAGCCTCTGCGCAGGAATCTTCTAACTAAACTGCTTTATTGCTGAAAGCCTCTGCGCAGGAATCTTCTAACTAAACTGCTTCATTGTTGAAAGACTCTGTGCAGGAATCTTCTAACTAAACTGCTTCATTGCTGAAAGACTGCGCAGGAATCTTCTAACTAAACTGCTTCATATCTGAAAGCCTCTGCGCAGGAATATTCTAACTAAACTGCTTCATATCTGAAAGCCTCTGCAGGAATCTTCTAACTAAACTGCTTCATTGCTGAAAGATTCTGCGCAGGAATCTTCTAACTAAACAGCTTCATTGCTGAAAGCCTCTGCGCAGGAATCTTCTAACTAAACTGCTTCATTGCTGAAAGCCTCTGCGCAGGAATCTTCTAACTAAACTGCTTCATTGCTGAAAGCCTCTGCGCAGGAATCTTCTAACTAAACTGCTTCATTGCTGAAAGCCTCTGCGCAGGAATCTTCTAACTAAACTGCTTCATTGCTGAAAGCCTCTGCGCAGGAATCTTCTAACTAAACTGCTTCATTGCTGAAAGATTCCACACAGGAATCTTCTAACTAAACTGCTTCATATCGGAAAGCCTCTGCAGGAATCTTCTAACTAAACTGCTTCATTACTGAAAGCCTCTGTGCAGGAATCTTCTAACTAAACTGCTTCATTGCTGAAAGCCTCTGTGCAGGAATCTTCTAACTAAACTGCTTCATTGCTGAAAGATTCTGCGCAGGAATCTTCTAACTAAACTGCTTCATTGCTGAAAGCCTCTGTGCAGGAATCTTCTAACTAAACTGCTTTATTGCTGAAAGCTTCTGCATAGGAATCTTCTAACTAAATTGCTTCATTGCTGAAAGCCTCTGTGCAGGAATCTTCTAACTAAACTGCTTCATTGCTGAAAGCCTCTGCGCAGGAATCTTCTAACTAAACTGCTTCATTGCTGAAAGCCTCTGCGCAGGAATCTTCTAACTAAACTGCTTCATTGCTGAAAGCCTCTGCGCAGGAATCTTCTAACTAAACTGCTTCATTGCTGAAAGCCTCTGCGCAGGAATCTTCTAACTAAATTGCTTCATTGCTGAAAGCCTCTGCGCAGGAATCTTCTAACTAAACTGCTTCATTGCTGAAAGCCTCTGCGCAGGAATCTTCTAACTAAACTGCTTCATTGCTGAAAGATTCCACACAGGAATCTTCTAACTAAACTGCTTCATATCGGAAAGCCTCTGCAGGAATCTTCTAACTAAACTGCTTCATTACTGAAAGCCTCTGTGCAGGAATCTTCTAACTAAACTGCTTCATTGCTGAAAGCCTCTGTGCAGGAATCTTCTAACTAAACTGCTTCATTGCTGAAAGATTCTGCGCAGGAATCTTCTAACTAAACTGCTTCATTGCTGAAAGCCTCTGTGCAGGAATCTTCTAACTAAACTGCTTTATTGCTGAAAGCTTCTGCATAGGAATCTTCTAACTAAATTGCTTCATTGCTGAAAGCCTCTGTGCAGGAATCTTCTAACTAAACTGCTTTATTGCTGAAAGCTTCTGCGCAGGAATCTTCTAACTAAACTGCTTCATTGCTGAAAGCCTCTGCGCAGGAATCTTCTAACTAAACTGCTTCATTGCTGAAAGCCTCTGCGCAGGAATCTTCTAACTAAACTGCTTCATTGCTGAAAGCCTCTGCGCAGGAATCTTCTAACTAAACTGCTTCATTGCTGAAAGCCTCTGCGCAGGAATCTTCTAACTAAATTGCTTCATTGCTGAAAGCCTCTGCGCAGGAATCTTCTAACTAAACTGCTTCATTGCTGAAAGCCTCTGCGCAGGAATCTTCTAACTAAACTGCTTCATTGCTGAAAGATTCCACACAGGAATCTTCTAACTAAACTGCTTCATATCGGAAAGCCTCTGCAGGAATCTTCTAACTAAACTGCTTCATTACTGAAAGCCTCTGTGCAGGAATCTTCTAACTAAACTGCTTCATTGCTGAAAGCCTCTGTGCAGGAATCTTCTAACTAAACTGCTTCATTGCTGAAAGATTCTGCGCAGGAATCTTCTAACTAAACTGCTTCATTGCTGAAAGCCTCTGTGCAGGAATCTTCTAACTAAACTGCTTTATTGCTGAAAGCTTCTGCATAGGAATCTTCTAACTAAATTGCTTCATTGCTGAAAGCCTCTGTGCAGGAATCTTCTAACTAAACTGCTTTATTGCTGAAAGCTTCTGCATAGGAAGCTTCTAACTAAATTGCTTCATTGCTGAAAGATTCTGCGCAGAAATCTTCTAACTAAACTGCTTCATTGCTGAAAGCCTCTGCGCAGGAATCTTCTAACTAAACTGCTTCATTGCTGAAAGCCTCTGCGCAGGAATCTTCTAACTAAACTGCTTCATTGCTGAAAGCCTCTGCGCAGGAATCTTCTAACTAAACCGCTTCATTGCTGAAAGCCTCTGCGCAGGAATCTTCTAACTAAACTGCTTCATTGCTGAAAGACTCCGCGCAGGAATCTTCTAAATAAACTCCTTCATTGCAGGAATCTTCTACCTAAACAGCTTCATTGCTGAAAGGCTCTGCGCAGGAATCTTCTCAATTAACAGTTAGCACCTGCTAGGAGTTTGATAAGGATCCAGGGATTTCAAGGGAGGTTGGACTTAGTTCCCTCGGGGCTATGTAGGGATTTTAGGCCGAGCCCTCTTTTGACCACCCCCAGCCTCTGCCACTCCTTCCCCTATAGAAGTATCCCTGAAAGCCCGAGTCTGCTTTCAGCTGCCCTTTTTGTGCTCTCTTCTTGCAGGGGGTCCGACGGTCACGCTGGAGTCCTTGGAACACAAAGATGACGACTCCTTTGAGAGTGACAGCACTGGTGCCCTCGTTAAGTAAGATGGCCACAGCTGAGTGGGTGGTCTCTTTAAGTGCAGAGAGATAGAATAGAATAGAAAATGTGGAATGGAACAGCATGGCATAAGGTAAAGGTTCCCCTCGCACATATGTGCTAGTCGTTCCCGACTCTAGGGGGCGGTGTTCATCCCCGTTTCAAAGCCAAAGAGCCAGCGCTGTCCGAAGACGTCTCCGTGGTCATGTGGTCGGCACGACTCAATGCCGAAGGCGCACGGAACGCTCTTACCTTCCTACCAAAGGTGGTTCCTATTTTTCTACTTGCATTTTTCACCTGCTTTCGAACTGCTAGGTTGGCAGAAGCTGGGACAAGTCACGGGAGCTCACTCTGTTACGCGGCTCTAGGGATTCGAACCGCCGAACTGCCGACCTTTCTGATCGACAAGCTCAGGGTCTTAGCCACTGAGCCACCATGTCCCTTAGCATAGCATACCGTTAATAGAGAATAGAATAGAGTTGAGAATTAGATTGGAATAGAATATAAAATATAGAAATTGAATAGAATTGAGAATTAGATTAGATTAGAATAGAATAGAGTGTAAAGTAGAATAGAATAGAAAATAAAATATAGAAATAGAATAGAAAATAAAATATAGAAATAGAATCTAAAATAAAATATAGAAATAGAATATAAAATAAAATATAGAAATTGAATAGAATTGAGAATTAGATTAGATTAGAATAGAATAGAGTATAAAGTAGAATAGAATAGAAAATAAAATATAGAAATAGAATAGAAAATAAAATATAGAAATAGAATCTAAAATAAAATATAGAAATAGAATATAAAATAAAATATAGAAATAGAATCTAAAGTAAAATATAGAAATAGAATATAAAATAAAATATAGAAATAGAATATAAAATAAAATATAGAAATAGAAATAGAATATAAAATATAGAAACAGAATAGAATAGAATAGAAAATATAGAAATGGAATAGAAAATAGAAAATAAAGCATGGAATAGAATAGAAAATATAGAAATCAAATCAAATAGAATTGAGAAAGAATAGACTGGAATATATAGAAATAGAATAGAATTCAGAATTGGAATAGAATATAAAATATAGAAATAGAATTGAGAATTAGATTAGAATAGAATAAGTATAAAGTAGAATAGAAAATAAAATATAGAAATAGAATAGAATAGCAATTAAACAGAGAAACAGAATAGAATAGAAAATATAGAAATAGAATAGAAAAGAATAGAAAATAAAATATAGAAATAGAATAGAATAGAAAATATAGAAATCAAATTAAATAGAATTGAGAAAGAATAGAATATATAGAAATAGAATAGAATAGAGAATTAAATTCGATTAAAATAGAATAGAATATAGAGTAGAATAGAAAATAAAATATAGAAATAGAAAAGAATAGAATAGAATGGAATATAAAATATAGAAATAGACTAGAAAATAGAATAGAATGAAATAATGGAGACATAGAATAATAGCTTTATTGTCAACCTTAAATGCACCCTAATCAGCATACATTCAAATGAGATTTTGTTTCCTACAGCATTGGAAGGGTCTCCACCTCCAAAACACACTACAGAAACATGACAAAAGAAATAAATATAAAATCTACTTACTTATTTATTTAAATTTATAACCTCCTAGAGGCAAATAGGAAGTCTTCCCTAAAAGGAGATGAACCCTTTTGTTTAAAGCCCTCACCAACAATACAGATAGTCCTCAACTTATGACCAAAATGGAGGCCAAAACCTAGCTTGCTAAGTGAGACACTTGTTCAGTGAGCTTTGCCGCATTTTACCACCTTTCTGGCCGCGGTTGCTAAGCGAATCACTGCAGTTGTGAAATTAGCCACACGGTCGTTAAGCGAATTTTTTCTCCCATCGTCAGAAGGTCACAAAAAGGGGGGGGGTCACGTGACCTCGGGACATTGCGGCCGTCGTAAATATGAACCAGCTGTCAAGCATCCGAATGCAAATCACGTGACCCTGGGGATGCTGCAATGGTCATAAGTGCGAAAAACGGTCATAAGTCACCCTTTTCAGTGCCATGGCAAATTTGGTCGCTAAACAAACTGTTGTACGTCGAGGATTTGGCAACGCTCAGTCAGATGCCTCCCTGATTCTCTGACGCTAAGGAGGACAGGGAGACCCAGCATAGTTACAGACAGTCCTCGACTTATGACCACAATGCAGTCCAAAACTCCCATTGGCAGGCAAAGCAGTCATGAAGTGAGTTTTGCCCCATTTCATGACCCTTAGTTGCTAAGTGAATCGCTGCAGTTGTTAAATTAATAACCCCGTCGTTAAGCGAATCCGGCTTCCCCGTTGACTTTGCTCGTCCGACGGTTGCAACGGGATCACATGACTCCGGGATGCTTCAGCCGTCATAAAGAGCCTGAGCCTGTGGTCTGAATGTTGATCACGTGTCCATGAGGTACGCTGTGACGGTCGTAAGTGTGAAAAACGTTCATGTCACTTTGCATGGTTGCCAAATGGTGGTTAAGTTGAGCACTCCCTGTGCTTAAAGATTCGGTGGTCGGCAATCCTCCTTTCACAATTCCTGGCAATATTGGGGATGTAGCCACATGCCTGGAACGGTTCCACCACAAAACCGCGTTCGACTAAAGGGCGCTCGACGAAACCGCGTAGCTGACATCATCACAGCGCGACAACAGCGCGGAGAAAAAAGCACGCTGTAAACGCTAAACCTAAAATTAACCCCTAAACCTAAACCTAACCCCCCTAAACCTAATCCTAAACCTAACCCTTAACCTAACCCTAAACTTAACCCTAAACCTAACCCTTAACCTAACTCTAACCCTTAACCTAACCCTAAACCTAACCCTTAACCTAACCCTAAACCTAATCCTAAACCTAACCCTTAACCTAACCCTAAACCTAACCCTAACCCTAACCCTAACCCTTAACCTAACCCTAAACCTAACCCTTAACCTAACCCTAAACCTAATCCTAAACCTAACCCTTAATCTAACCCTAAACCTAACCCTAAACCTAACCCTTAACCAAACCCTTAACCTAACTCTAACCCTTAACCTAACCCTAAACCTAACCCTTAACCTAACCCTAAACCTAATCCTAAACCTAACCCTTAACCTAACCCTAAACCTAAACCTAACCCTAAACCTAAACCTAACCCCCCTAAACCTAATCCTAAACCTAACCCTAAACCTAACCCTAAACCTAACCCTTAACCAAACCCTTAACCTAACTCTAACCCTTAACCTAACCCTAAACCTAACCCTTAACCTAACCCTAAACCTAATCCTAAACCTAACCCTTAACCTAACCCTAAACCTAACCCTAAACCTAACCCTAACCCTTAACCTAACCCTAAACCTAACCCTTAACCTAACCCTAAACCTAATCCTAAACCTAACCCTTAACCTAACCCTAAACCTAACCCTAAACCTAACCCTAACCCTTAACCTAACCCTAAACCTAACCCTTAACCTAACCCTAAACCTAATCCTAAACCTAACCCTTAACCTAACCCTAAACCTAACCCTAAACCTAACCCTAAACCTAACCCTAATCCTAAACCTAACCCTAACCCTTAACCTAACCCTAACCCTTACCTTAACTTGAATCGGCTTGCTTTCAAAGCGCTATTTAAAGCGCCCTTCTTTCTCCACGCTCGCTGTTGTCACCCTGTTGATGACGTCAGCGACGCAGTTTAATCGGTCGCACTTTAGTCGAGCGTGGTTTTGTCGTGCCACGGCCTGGAACATCCCACCACGTGTGGTGGAGGTGCCCCATCGCAAGGAAATATTGGGGTAAAATTCAGAAACGGCTGGAAGAAATTACGGAGCAAAAGATAGAATTGAAACCGGAATCCTTCTTATTAGGAATATTAGAGCCAAAACCGGACAAAACATTGCAATATATAATATATAATTGCATACTCACTGCAGCTAGGATTGCCTGGAAACAAATTAATATACTCGCAGACAAAACCATAACTAGAAAGGCCCTCGAATGCGCAGAGATGGACAAAGGGACCATGGAATTAAAAGAAAAGGGAAGAATCGGATTTCTATAAAATATGGAATAGGATGTATAAGTGGCTAGAACAGTGTTTCTCAACCTTGTCAACTTGAAGGTGTCCGGACTTCAACTCCCAGAATTCCCCAGCCAGCGAATGCTGGCTGGGGAATTCTGGGAGTTGAAGTCCAGACACCTTCAGGTTGACAAGGTTGAGAAACACTGGGCTAGAAAACAGAAGCCAGAACAGGAAATAGAAGTCTTTGTGTTCCCCCCCCCTCTAAACTAGTATTGAATAAAAATTAACCAAAGTTAACGAATGACTATCAAACTTAAAACATTGACCACAATGTAAATAAAATGGCGATAGGAACAATTAATATGATTGCAAGTGTTAGTACAACTGTTATTTCACTTATTGCAAAAGTTAGAATCGATAGGAAGGCAATGTGGAATAGAGAATTGCAAAGTCTGAACAGCTGTATAACTTTTATATTGTTACGTTTGTGTTTTTTTTGTGTGTGTGTGTGTGTTTTGTTTTTTTAAAGGTTAAAAAGGTTCAATAAAAATTATTTTAAAAAATGGTGGTAAGCTGAGGACTGCCTGTACTTAAAGATTCGGTTGTGGGCAGTCCTCGTTTCACAATCGCTGGCAAATCGGTCGCTAAGTGATACTATGGGAAATAGGTGGCTATTTCAAATTCATATCCCTATCCCGCTGCGGCCATTAAAAGAAACAATCACGATTTGCAACTTCCTTCTGCCTGCCTTGTTGCCACTGTCCTTTCCACTCCTTGCTCAATTTGCTTCTCTTGGCTTCGTTTAGCGCCCGATTTCTGCGCGATGCCTCTCCTCCGGGATCTCTGGCCAGCTTCGAGGATCTCTTCCCCCGTTACACCAGCCTGCGCCTGGGTCACTTCCACGATCAGGTCGCCCAGCTGGATCCCCGCTTGCTAAAAGACGCTCTGGAGAAAGAACAGGCTCGGCGGAAAGTGAGTTGGACTCGGGGACCCTCCGGGGATGGGTGGGTGGGGTGGGGTTGCAAAGGGGGTCGTCGGTAAGCAAGGCCATGGTGCCCTGAACCAGGCGCCTTCCTAACTGGGCTTGAGAATGCTAGTTTGGGTCGCCTTGTTTGTCCTAAAAACCTAACCCCCTGAGGCAGGATGTCCAATTTTGCCAACTTTTTAAGACCAACAAGATATATTATGCTTACTGCATACCCACCGTCTATTAAGAAAGTTACCCTATGGGGCTGGCTGGGGAATTCTGGGAGTTGAAGTCCACAAGTTTTTAAAGTTGCCAAGGTTGGAGACCCCTGATTTAAGTTTATGGACTTCAACCTCCAGAATTCCAGAGCCAGCTCTTTTTTCCCCCTCACTTTGCTGAAGTCAAAGATATATTATGCTTCCTGCATTCCCACCGTCTATTAAGAAAGTTACCCTATGTGGCTGGATGGGGAATTCTGGGAATTGAAGTCCACAAATCTTAAAGTTGCCAAAGTTGGAGACCTCTGATTTAAGACTTTTGGATTTCAACTCCCAGAATTCCCCAGCCAGCTCTCTTTTTTTCTCACTTTGCTGAAGTCAAAGCTCGACGAAAGCGCGCATTTGACGTCATCACAGCGCGACGAAAAAAATTAAAAATTGAAATAAAATTAAAATTAAAGCAAGCCGATTCACATAAAGGTAAGGGTTAGGTTTAGGGTTAGGGTTAGGGTTAGGTTAAGGGTTAGGGTTAGGTTTAGAGCGTTAGGGTTACGTTTAGCGTTAGGTTAAGGGTTAGCGTTAGGTTTAGCGTTACGTTAACGGTTAGGTTTAGGGTTAGATTTAGGGTTAGGTTAAGGGTTAGGTTTAGGGTTAGGTTTAGGGTTAGGTTTAGGGTTAGGTTTAGGGTTAGGTTAAGGGTTAGGTTAAGGGTTAGGTTTAGGGTTAGGTTAAGGGTTAGATTTAGGGTTAGGTTAAGGGTTAGGTTTAGGGTTAGGTTTAGGGTTAGGTTTGGGGGGTTAGGGTAAGGTTTTCGCTTTATTTTTACATTTTTCGATCACAGCGTGATGTTTTCGTCGCACTGTGATGACGTCAAATGCGCGCTTTCGTCGAGCGCGATTTTGTCCTCCGCGGTTTTGTTGTGGAACCCAGCCAAAGATATATTACGCCTACTGCATACCCACCATCTATTAAGAAAGTTACCCTACGTGGCTGGCTGGGGAATTCTGGAAGTCCACAAGTCTTCAAGTGGCCAAGGTTGGAGACTCCCGATTTGTGGGCTTCAACTCCCAGAATTCCCCAGCCAGCTCTCTTCTTTTCCCTTCACTTTGCTGAAGTCAAAGATATATTACGTATACTGCATCCCCACCGTCTATTAAGAAAACTACCCTAAAATGGCTGGCTGGGGAATTCTGGGAGTTGAAGTCCACAGCTCTTAAGAGTTGCCAAGGTTGGCACTCCTACCCTAAAGTTTTTTTTTCCAGGTGGGGTGTGTGTGTTTGGCAGCGTTGCTGTTCTCTGAACTCTTTCCCTAACTCCTCGCAACAGCGACCCTCTTTTGCATGGGGGTTTCCGCAGACGGAGGCTGAGCCTTCCCGTGCCCCCTCACCCCCCACCCCAGAGAGCCTTCTAAATGGGACGAGCGATTGCCTGGCATTACCAATGGGCAGGCCTGGCTTACGGGAGGTCAGGTAGCGTTGGGACATTAAGCAAAGCTCCTCGGCTCAGCCGTTCGAGCGGCCTCCGGTCGCCTTCCCTGCGGTCCTTGTTCACCTAGAACTGGAAGGGACCTTGGAGGCCTTCTAGTCCAGCCCCCTGCTTAGGCAAGAAGCCCTACACCACTTCAGACAGATGGGTATCCAACATCTTCTTAAAAACTCCCAGTGTTGGGGCATTCACAACTTCTGCTGGCGAGTCATTTTAATGGGGAATTGTCCTCACCATCCGGAAATTTCTCCTTAGTTTGAAGTTGCTTCTCTCCTGGATTAGTTTCCACCCATTGCTTCTTGTCCTGCCTTCAGGTGCCTTGGAGAATAGCTTGACTCCCTCTTCTTTGTGGCAACCCCTGAGATATTGGAAGACTGGTATCATGTCTCCCCTGGTCCTTCTTTTCATTAAACTAGTCATACCCAGTTCTTGCAACCGTTCTTCCTATGTTTTAGCCTCCAGTCCCCTAATCCTCTTTGTTGCTCTTCTCTGCCCTCTTTCTAGAGTCTCCACATCTTTTCTACATCGTGGCAACCAAAACTGAATGCCGTATTCCAAGTGTGGCCTTACCAAGGCCTTGTAAAGTGGTATTAACCCTTCACGTGATCTTGATTCTCTCCCTCTGTTGATGCAGCCTAGAACTGTGTTGGCTTTTTTGGCAGCTGCTGCACACATCTGGCTCCTATTTCAATGCTTGTCCACTAGGACTCCAAGATCCCTCTCCCAGTTGCTACAGTTGAGCAAGGTGCCACCTATACTGTACCTGTGCATTTCATTTTTCTTGCCTAAAGGGTGTGTGTGTGTTCCGCAGCATGTTCCCCTTCAATTTTGAAAGGAGCCGAGGTGGCGCAGTGGTTAAATGCAGCACTGCAGGCTACTTCAGCTGACTGCAGTTCTGTTCAAATCTCACCGGCTCAAAGGTTGACTCAGCCTTCCATCCTTCCGAGGTGGGTAAAATGAGGACCCGGATTGTTGGAGGGGGCAATATGCTGACTCTCTGTAAACCGCTTAGAGAGGGCTGAAAGCCCTATGAAGCGGTATATAAGTCTATCTGCTATTGCTATTGCTATTGTTAATTTCTCCCTGCCTCCCTCCTGCTGCCCCAGTCCAACCCCCTCCCTCTTCTTTGCCTCCAGAAGATGTGAAAGCTCAAACACTGGGAGTTTTTTAAGAAGAGATTGGATAACCATTTGTCTGAAGTAGTGTAGGGTTTCCCTGCTTAGGCGGAGGGTTGGACTAGAAGACCTCCAAGGTCCATTCCAGCTCTGTTATTATTCTATTCTATTCTATTCTATTCTATTCTATTCTATTCTATTCTATTCTATTCTATTCTTCAGGGGATTGGACTAGAAGACCTCCAAAATCCCTTCCAACTCTTCTATTCCATCTTCTATTCCATCTTCTATTCTCTTCTATTCCATATTCTCTTCTCTTCCATATTCTCTTCTATTCTCTTTTATTCCATCTTCTCTTCTCTTCTATTCCATATTCTTTTCTCTTCTACTCCATCTTCTCTTCTCCTCTACTCCATTCTATTCCATTCCATATTTTCTATTCTATTCCCTATTTTCTATTCCATCTTCTATTCTCTTCTATTCCATATTCTCTTCTTTTCCATATTCTCTTCTATTCTCTTTTATTCCATCTTCTCTTCTCTTCTATTCCATATTCTTTTCTCTTCTACTCCATCTTCTCTTCTCCTCTACTCCATTCTATTCCATTCCATATTTTCTATTCTATTCCCTATTTTCTATTCCATCTTCTCTTCTCTTCTGAAGGGGGTTGGACTAGAAGGCCTCCAAGGTCCCTTCCAACTGTTCTTCTCTTCTATTCCATCTTCTCTTCTCTTCTATTCCATCTTCTCTTCTCTTCTACTCCACTCCACTCCATTCTATTCCATTCCATATTTTCTATTCCATCTTCTCTTCTCTTCTGAAGGGGGTTGGACTAGAAGACCTCCAAGGTCCCTTCCAACTGTTCTTCTCTTCTATTCCATCTTCTCTTCTCTTCTATTCCATCTTCTCTTCTCTTCTACTCCACTCCACTCCATTCTATTCCATTCCATATTTTCTATTCCATCTTCTCTTCTCTTCTGAAGGGGGTTGGACTAGAAGACCTCCAAGGTCCCTCCCAACTCTGATTCTATTCTAATCTGTTCCCCTCTTTCCTCAGCACTGCGAGCGGCACATCCAGGCCCTCCAGAATCGCATCCTGGAACTCCAGCAGCAGCTGGCAGTGGCCATCTCGGCCGACCAGAGGAAAGACAGCATGATCGAGCAGCTGGATAAAGTGAGTCTCAGCTGGGCGGTTGGTGGGGGGGTGGGGGGCACAGGAGGAGACAAGGAGAGAACAATTCCTGCAAGCGAGGCGGGGGGGGGGGCTTGGCTGGGTCTCTGCAGGAGGTTTCACTTAGTGGATTGGGGAGTCCGTGGGACTCTCTGAGCTGGCATTTCATGACCCAACTAGGTAACGTCATCAGTGCTGAAAGGGTTTGCAGAGTGGAGGGGGAAGGGGAAGGGGAGGGGGAAGAGGGAGAGGAGGGGAGACAGGGGAGGAGGAGGAGAAGGAATGTGGCCTCCTGGGAGATCTCTCAGCTCCTTGGTTTACTTGCAGATTTTTTTATAGCCCAGCTAGATAACACATCAGGGCTGGGAGGAAGTGGGGCTAACCAGCACTGATAATATTACCTAGCTGGGTCATGAAACATCTCTACAAGAAAGCAACTCGGCTCAGAGAGCAATAAAGAACTCACAGTCGTCTTAGCAATAGCAATAGCAGTTAGACTTATATACCGCTTCAAAGGGCTTTCAGCCCTCTCTAAGCGGTTTACAGAGAGTCAGCATATCGCCCCCAACAATCTGGGTCCTCATTTCACCCACCTCGGAAGGATGGAAGGCTGAGTCAACCTTGAGCCGGTGAGATTTGAACCGCCGAACTGCAGATAACAGTCAGCTGAAGTGGCCTGCAGTACTGCACCCTAACCACTGTGCCACCTTGGCTCAGTCTTCTTCCTCCTCCTCTTCCTCCTCCTCTTTTTCCCTCCTCCTCCACCCACTCCACAGCCCCAATCCCTTTGGTTTTCATGCCCAAGGCAGAACTAGAATTCCCTGTCTCCTGGTGATTGGACCAAAGTCCCCCAGCCGGCTTCGAGGCCTAAGGCGGGACTAGAACTCTTCATCTCCTGGGGATTGGCCCCAAATCACCCAGCTGGATTTCATACCTAAAGTGGGATTAGAACTCTCTGTCTCCTGGTGATTGGCTCAGAGTCACCCAGCTGGCTTTCATGCTTAAGGCAGGACTAGAACTCTCTGTCTCCTGGTGACTGGCCCAAAGTCACCCAGCCGGCTTTCATGCCTGAGGCGGGACTAGAACTCACAGACCCCCCCATTTTTTCAGCCTGATGAAACCTCCTGCAAATCTTCGGATCCCCATCTCCCATCCACCCCAATCATGGCCGGCCTATCTGGGGAGCATGGGCGGCGTAGTCTCTCTGCCGACTCTCCTTTCCTTTTCTCGCCAGACTTTGGCCAAAGTGGTGGAAGGCTGGAACCAGCAGCAGGCCGAGCGGACGGCAGCCCAGCGCAGGCTGCAGACCGAGAAGGAGGCGGCCGAGCAGGGGCTGAGCAGGCAGAAGGAGGTGGGTCTTTTTTTGGGGGGTGGGCAGCAAGAAAGGTCATGAAATGGGGGCAAAATGTCTCTCTTGTGGGCTCGATTGTGGTCATAAGTCGAGAACTCCCTGTACTTCCGGTCTGGATCTGTCGCGAAGGATCTTTCCTGTCGGTTTTGTTCTTCTTTTAGAAAATGTCAGAGCTGGAAGGGCGCCTCCAGCAAGCCTTGTCGTCCCTCAACCGGGACCAGCAGTTGGCCAGCCAATACTGCATGGAGAAGGAGACGTTGGTAAGAACTGGGGTGTGTGTGTGAGAGAGAGAGAGGAGAGGGAGAAGGAGAAAGAGTGAGAAGGATGGAGGGAGAGAGAAAAAAACAAGGGAGAGGGAAAGAGCGAGGGACATAGAGAGAGAAACAGAAAGTGGAAAAGGGACAGAAAGATAAAGAGATAGAGTGGGAGAGAGAGGGATATGGAGAGAGAGAGAAAAAACAGAGGGACAGAGAGAGAGGGACAGAGAGAGTGGGGGACAGAGAGAGAGAAAGAAAGTGGAAAAGGGACAGAAAGATAAAGAGAGAGGGAGAGAGAGAGGGATACGGAGAGAGGGAGGGAGGGCTGGAGAGAGAGAAAAAAAACAGAGGGACAGAGAGAGTGGGGGACAGAGAGCGAGCGAGAGAGAGAGAGAGAGAGAAAGAGATGGGGGAGGGGGGAGAGGGAGGTAGGGAAAGAGAAGGGGGACAGAGAGAGGGGGAGAGAGGGATAGAGAGGAGAGAGAAAAGGAGGGAGGGATGGAGAGAAAGAAAAAACACAGAGGGACAGAGAGAGTGGAGGACACAGAGAGAGAAACAAAGTGGAAAAGAGGACAGAAAGATGAAGAGATCGTCTCTTCTATTTTATTCTCTTCTATTCCATCTTCTCTTTTCTCTTCTCTTCTGCAGGGGGTTGGACTAGAAGACCTCCAAGGTCCTTTCAAACTCCTCTTCTCTTTTCTTCTCTTCTCTTCTCTTTTCTTCTATTCTATTCTATTCTATTCTATTCTCTTCCATCTTCTTTTTTCTCTTCAGAAAAGGGTTTGGACTAGAAGACCTCCAGGGTCCCCTCCAACTGTTCTTCTCTTCTATTCCATCTTCTCTTTCTCTTCTCTTCTGAAGGGGGTTGGACTAGAAGACCTCCAAGGTCCTTTCAAACTCCTCTTCTCTTTTCTTCTCTTCTCTTCTCTTTTCTTCTATTCTATTCTATTCTATTCTATTCCATCTTCTTTTTTCTCTTCAGAAAAGGGTTTGGACTAGAAGACCTCCAGAGTCCACTCCAACTGTTCTTCTCTTCTATTCCATCTTCTCTTTTCTCTTCTCTTCTGAAGGGGGTTGGACTAGAAGACCTCCAAGGTCCTTTCAAACTCCTCTTCTCTTTTCTTCTCTTCTCTTCTCTTTTCTTCTATTCTATTCTATTCTATTCTATTCCATCTTCTTTTTTCTCTTCAGAAAAGAGTTTGGACTAGAAGACCTCCAGGGTCCCCTCCAACTGTTCTTCTCTTCTATTCCATCTTCCCTTCTCTTTTCTCTTCTCTTCTGAAGGGGGTTGGACTAGAAGACCTCCAAGGTCCTTTCAAACTCCTCTTCTCTTCTCTTCTCTTCTCTTTTCTTCTATTCTATTCTATTCTATTCTATTCTCTTCCATCTTCTTTTTTCTCTTCAGAAAAGGGTTTGGACTAGAAGACCTCCAGAGTCCCCTCCAACTGTTCTTCTCTTCTATTCCATCTTCCCTTCTCTTTTCTCTTCTCTTCTGAAGGGGGTTGGACTAGAAGACCTCCAAGGTCCTTTCAAACTCCTCTTCTCTTTTCTTCTCTTCTCTTCTCTTCTCTTTTCTTCTATTCTATTCTATTCTATTCTCTTCCATCTTCTTTTTTCTCTTCAGAAAAGGGTTTGGACTAGAAGACCTCCAGAGTCCACTCCAACTGTTCTTCTCTTCTATTCCATCTTCTCTTTTCTCTTCTCTTCTGAAGGGGGTTGGACTAGAAGACCTCCAAGGTCCTTTCAAACTCCTCTTCTCTTTTCTTCTCTTCTCTTCTCTTTTATTCTATTCTATTCTCTTCCATCTTCTTTTTTCTCTTCAGAAAAGGGTTTGGACTAGAAGACCTCCAGGGTCCCCTCCAACTGTTCTTCTCTTCTATTCCATCTTCTCTTTTCTCTTCTCTTCTGAAGGGGGTTGGACTAGAAGACCTCCAAGGTCCTTTCAAACTCCTCTTCTCTTTTCTTCTCTTCTCTTCTCTTCTCTTTTCTTCTATTCTATTCTATTCTATTCTCTTCCATCTTCTTTTTTCTCTTCAGAAAAGGGTTTGGACTAGAAGACCTCCAGGGTCACCTCCAACTGTTCTTCTCTTCTATTCCATCTTCTCTTTTCTCTTCTCTTCTGAAGGGGGTTGGACTAGAAGACCTCCAAGGTCCTTTCAAACTCCTCTTCTCTTTTCTTCTCTTCTCTTCTCTTCTCTTTTCTTCTATTCTATTCTATTCTATTCTATTCTATTCCATCTTCTTTTTTCTCTTCAGAAAAGGGTTTGGACTAGAAGACCTCCAGGGTCCCCTCCAACTGTTCTTCTCTTCTATTCCATCTTCTCTTTTCTCTTCTCTTCTGAAGGGGGTTGGACTAGAAGACCTCCAAGGTCCTTTCAAACTCCTCTTCTCTTTTCTTCTCTTCTCTTCTCTTTTCTTCTATTCTATTCTATTCTATTCTCTTCCATCTTCTTTTTTCTCTTCAGAAAAGGGTTTGGACTAGAAGACCTCCAGAGTCCCCTCCAACTGTTCTTCTCTTCTATTCCATCTTCTCTTTTCTCTTCTCTTCTGAAGGGGGTTGGACTAGAAGACCTCCAAGGTCCTTTCAAACTCCTCTTCTCTTCTCTTCTCTTCTCTTTTCTTCTATTCTATTCTATTCTATTCTCTTCCATCTTCTTTTTTCTCTTCAGAAAAGGGTTTGGACTAGAAGACCTCCAGGGTCACCTCCAACTGTTCTTCTCTTCTATTCCATCTTCTCTTTTCTCTTCTCTTCTGAAGGGGGTTGGACTAGAAGACCTCCAAGGTCCTTTCAAACTCCTCTTCTCTTTTCTTCTCTCTTCTCTTCTCTTCTCTTCTTCTTCTATTCTATTCTATTCTCTTCCATCTTCTTTTTTCTCTTCAGAAAAGGGTTTGGACTAGAAGACCTCCAGAGTCCCCTCCAACTGTTCTTCTCTTCTATTCCATCTTCTCTTTTCTCTTCTCTTCTGAAGGGGGTTGGACTAGAAGACCTCCAAGGTCCTTTCAAACTCCTCTTCTCTTCTCTTCTCTTCTCTTCTCTTTTCTTCTATTCTATTCTATTCTATTCTCTTCCATCTTCTTTTTTCTCTTCAGAAAAGGGTTTGGACTAGAAGACCTCCAGAGTCCCCTCCAACTGTTCTTCTCTTCTATTCCATCTTCTCTTTTCTCTTCTCTTCTGAAGGGGGTTGGACTAGAAGACCTCCAAGGTCCTTTCAAACTCCTCTTCTCTTCTCTTCTCTTCTCTTTTCTTCTCTTCTCTTTTCTTCTATTCTATTCTATTCTATTCTATTCCATCTTCTTTTTTCTCTTCAGAAAAGGGTTTGGACTAGAAGACCTCCAGGGTCCCCTCCAACTGTTCTTCTCTTCTATTCCATCTTCTCTTTTCTCTTCTCTTCTGAAGGGGGTTGGACTAGAAGACCTCCAAGGTCCTTTCAAACTCCTCTTCTCTTTTCTTCTCTTCTCTTCTCTTTTCTTCTATTCTATTCTATTCTATTCTCTTCCATCTTCTTTTTTCTCTTCAGAAAAGGGTTTGGACTAGAAGACCTCCAGAGTCCCCTCCAACTGTTCTTCTCTTCTATTCCATCTTCTCTTTTCTCTTCTCTTCTGAAGGGGGTTGGACTAGAAGACCTCCAAGGTCCTTTCAAACTCCTCTTCTCTTCTCTTCTCTTCTCTTTTATTCTATTCTATTCTATTCTATTCTATTCTCTTCCATCTTCTTTTTTCTCTTCAGAAAAGGGTTTGGACTAGAAGACCTCCAGAGTCCACTCCAACTGTTCTTCTCTTCTATTCCATCTTCTCTTTTCTCTTCTCTTCTGAAGGGGGTTGGACTAGAAGACCTCCAAGGTCCTTTCAAACTCCTCTTCTCTTTTCTTCTCTTCTCTTCTCTTTTCTTCTATTCTATTCTATTCTATTCTATTCCATCTTCTTTTTTCTCTTCAGAAAAGAGTTTGGACTAGAAGACCTCCAGGGTCCCCTCCAACTGTTCTTCTCTTCTATTCCATCTTCCCTTCTCTTTTCTCTTCTCTTCTGCAGGGGGTTGGACTAGAAGACCTCCGAGGTCCCTTCCAACTCTGTTCTTCTATTCTAATCTCTTCCCGCCTTTCCTCAGCACCGCGAGCGCATTATCCTTATTCTCCCCCTCCCTATTGTTCCCCTCCCCCCCCCCCCGTTCCCCAGGAGAAGGAAAAGTCCGCCCTGTCCTGCAACTTGGAGGCCGAACGGGTCCGGCTGCAGAGCCTGGAGGCCGAGTGGGACCGGGATCGGCGCCAGCAGGACGCCCTGCGGGCCAAACTGGAGGAGCAGCAGAGGAGCTGGTCCCAGCGGGAGGCACAGCTGGAGCGGCAGCTGCAGGCGCTGCAGGAGGAGAGCCGCCTACACCTCGAGAAGGAGAAGGTGAGGGCGGAAGGGCTCCCCTCTCGGCCCGCCTGCTCTGGGCGGCGCGCCGCTCTCTGCAGCCACGGGCGGGGTTTGAACCCGGCCCCAACTGTTACCGTTTTTGCATCCGTGTTTGCAGAAGGAGGGAGTGGGGAGCCTCCTGCGCCAACCTGGAAACCAGAAATGGCCGAGGGGGGAGGATGTGGCAGGGCGCATGCGTGGGGAGGGGGGGGTGCTTGCATTGTGTTTTGGGGTTGCATGTGTGAGCCCATGCGCGCTTTTGGGCACTGGGCACCGAAAAGGTTAGCCACCCCTGGCGTAAAGCTCAGAGGCCAGTTTGAGGACTGATGATGTTCCCTAGTTGGGTCACGAAAGGTCTGTAAGCAAACGAAGTCAGAGAGCTCCAAGGACCCTTTTCTTCCTCTTCCTCCTCCTCCTCCTCCTCTTCCTCCTCCTCCTCTTCCTCCTCCTCCTTTCTGCAAACCCCACTCCCTTCTAGCACTGATGTTGTTCCCTAGTTGGGTCATGAAACGTCTTCAGGAAAACCACCCAGCTCAGAGAGCAACCAGGACCCTTTTCTTCTTCTTCTTCCTCCTCCTCCTCCTCCTCCTCCTCCTCCTCCTCCTCCTCCTCCTCCTCCTCCTCCTCCTCCTCCTCCTCCTCCTCCTCCTCCTCCTCCTTTCTGCAAACCCCACTCCCTTCTAGCACTGATGAGGTTACCTAGTTGGGTCATGAAACGTCTTCAGGAAAACCACCCAGCTCAGAGAGCAACCAGGACCCTTTTCTTCTTCCTCCTCCTCCTCCTCCTCCTCCTCCTCCTCCTCCTCCTCCTCCTCCTCCTCCTCCTCCTCCTCCTCCTCCTCCTCCTCCTCCTTTCTGCAAACCCCACTCCCTTCTAGCACTGATGAGGTTACCTAGTTGGGTCATGAAACGTCTTCAGGAAAACCACCAAGATCAGAGAGGACCCTTTTCTTCCTCCTGCTCCCCCTCCTCTTCCTCCTCCTCCCTCCTCCTCTTCTTTCTCCCCACTCCTCTTCCTCCTCTCATCCTTCTCTTCCTCCTCCCCCTCCTCTCATCCTCCTCTTCCTCCTCCCCCTCCTCCTCTTCCTCCTCCTCTTCCTCCTCCTCCTCCTTTCTGCAAACCCCACTCCCTTCTAGCACTGATGAGGTTACCTAGTTGGGTCATGAAACGTCTTCAGGAAAACCACCAAGATCAGAGAGGACCCTTTTCTTCCTCCTGCTCCCCCTCCTCTTCCTCCTCCTCCCTCCTCCTCTTCTTTCTCCCCACTCCTCTTCCTCCTCTCATCCTTCTCTTCCTCCTCCCCCTCCTCTCATCCT